>NC_060184.1:57722947-57952947 GCF_021184085.1 Oncorhynchus gorbuscha
ACCCACTTCAATTCGCATACCGCCCCAACAGATCCACAGATGACACAATCTCTATTTCACTCCACACTGCCCTTTCCCACTTGGACAAAAGGAATACTTATGTGAGAATGCAGTTCATTGACTACAGCTCAGCGTTCAACATCATAGTGCCCTCCAAGCTTATCACAAAGATGGTGAGGGTAGTCAATAAGACCTTTGAAAGTTTCTTCAAGTGCAGTCGCAAAAACCATCAAGCGCTATGATGAAACTGTCTCTCATGAGGACCGCCACAGGAAAAGAAGACCCAGAGTTACCTCTGCTGCAGAGGATTTCATTAGAGTTTACTGATCCTCAGATTGAAGCTCAAATAAATGCTTAGCAGAGTAACAGACAGATCTCAACATCAACTGTTCAGAGGAGGCTGTGTGAATTGGGCCTTCATGGTTGAATTGCTGCAAAGAAACCACCACTAAAGGACACCAATAAGAATAAGAGACTTGCTTGGGCCAAGAAACGCAAGAAAAGGACATTAGAGTAGGTAAATGGATGATCTATGCATGTGTGGTTCCCACCGTGAAGCATGGAGAAGGAGGTGTGATGGTAAAGGGGTGCTTAACACTTAAACAGCATCGCTACCACAGCATTCCGCTGCAATACGCCATCCCATCTGGTTTGCCCTTAGTGGGACTATAATTTATTTTTCAACAGGACAATGTCCCAACACACCTGCAGGCTGTGTATGGAGAGTTGTGGAGAGTGGTGGATGGCTGCATCAGATGACCTGGCCTCCACAATCACCCTACCACAACCCAATTGAGATGGTTTGGGATTAGTTGGACTGCAGAGTGAAGGAAAAGCAGCCAACAAGTACTCAGCATATGTGGGAACTCCTTCAAGACTGTTGAAAAAGCATTCCAGGTGAAGCTGGTTGAGAGAATGTCAAGAGTGTGCAAATGTATCATCAAGGCAAAGGGTGGCTACTTTGAATAATCTCAAATATAGATATATATTTTGATTTGTTTAACACTTTTTTTGGTTACTACATGATTCCATATGTGTTATTTCATAGTTTTGATGTCTTCACTATTTTTCTACAATGTAGAAAATAGTAAAAATACAGAAAAAACCTTGAATGAGGTGGTGTGTCTAAAGTTTTGACTGGTACTGTACATATTTACCTCAATTACCTTGTACCCCTGCACATCGACTCGGTACTGGTACTTCGTGTATATAGCCAAGTTATCGTTACTCATTGTGTATTTATTCCTTGTGATAGAATTCTCATTTTATTATCTCTGCATTGTTGGGAATGGCCTGTAAAGTAAGCATTTCACTGTTAGTCTAAACCTGTTGTTTACGAAGCATGTGACAAATACAATTTCATTTGATTTGGATTTATTCACTTTCTGTCTCTGAGATGGGAATGCATGTTGTATTAGAGACGCTGCACATCCTCTGTTTAAGTGACATGACGACAGAGAGTGGATCTGACAGCTGTGTGTGTGTGTGTGTGTGTGTGTGTATCTCCTGACTCCTGACTCCTGCTCTCTGCACACCCAGAGTCAAGGACACAGACAGGCAGTGACACAGACAGGACACCCAGTGACACAGGACGCACTGGCACACACTCGTCTTCCTGGAGATACGACACACACCCTGGGAGGAACAGAGAGAGCTGGAGATAGATCATACAGACATATCAAGGCTTACAGCATGCTTATTCTTTCTCTCTTTCTTTCTTTCTTTCTTTCTTTCTTTCTTTCTTTCTTTCTTTCTTTCTTTCTTTCTTTCTTTCTTTCTTTCTCTATTTCGCTCTCTCTCTCTCTCTGCCTCTCTCTGTCTCTCTCTCACGCAGGCACACACACATACACACACACATACGTGCACACTAAATATGCATTTTGCTCAATATGTCTTAGTGAGCCCAATCTTGATTGTCTTATATAGTATGAGAGTCCCCTAATGTTGGTGCTAATGAGATATTTTCAAACGTGGGAGCCTTATCTTGAAAAATAACCTTAGAGACCATTAATAGTTTATATGTTGGGTTAATGAAAGCCAAAATATTAAGTTAAATTGAACCTCTTCAGAGCTCTGGAGCGCTGCTATCTGGTAGGTCCTTCAGACGGTCTGAGAGGCTCTCATTACCACAGAATCTGCAAAAAGTTATCCCATTTGATATAATATGCCTTTCGACGATCCTATTTCAGGATTCTGGAGAGACATGTCTGTTATATCTTTGAACTACAAGCTCACAACAGTGGAGGTCTCCGAAATTAGAAGAGAACGCGTGCAATGTATTTATTAATGTTCATTATTATTTGAATGTTTAACAGATAAAACAGTTACAACAGAAAGAATGTCAGTAGAAGACTGACAATATTGAACCATGACGTGTGTACAATAACAGAGTTATTTCCCTTGACCCGTTGCCATGGTAATAGCTGGACGTATTTCCTGGGCCCACTTTGTAATTCAGCGCTAAACTGCTGACCAGTGGTTCTACTAATCAGAGTCGACAGGACGTATGGTGGTTAGACCATGCTTTCCACTGCCGCTGTACTGCGTGCCGTTGGAGTTTATAAATAGGTATTACAAAATGAGTCTGTCATTCAAGTGTTGCTGGCCGCTTTGACATAAACACAGATCGCCATGGAGATAGCTGACAAAACATGAAGAGAGAAGGAACCAGAGAGAAGGGATCCCCTTTCAACTTCTGATCTGTCACGTGGGTCTATTTCAGAGATCCTGGCACTGACGAAGGGCTTTCCCCACCGGCAGTATCATACCCCATCTTGCTCAATCAAACCAGTCATTCCGGGCTAAACACTGGAACATGTGCGATTAAACTATAATTATGTTGTGCAGTCACTGGATCTGGAAAACCACAGAATCGCAAGGTTAATAGGCAATCTTGTGGGACATTTAGCTCTAGCTAGTAGCTACATATGCTTATTTGACTTTGTATTGGAGGAGCCAAATACACAGTGCAGTAAAATGTAAATGTATTATCCAGTTTGTGATGATTTGTGATTCTGTTTCACAGCATGTTTTAGCTGGAACACACATTGCTTCTCCCAAGTGTTTCTGCCTCTCTCTCTTTTGTGTGTGTGTGTGTGTGTTTCTTTCGTACGGCACATGTCCAACATGGCAGACGGACACTGTGTGTGAGACAGACACTAGACAGAGGAGAGGAAAAAACAGGAGAAGAATTTGAGGAGGAAAAAAATAGGGGGATCAGACACAGACTGTTGGATCACACTCTGGCTGGCTTACAATTTTCAGTGGGAAAGCTGTGAAGCAATGTAATCAAAATGCCAGTCTGCATTTATCCAACATGAATGTTAACCACTCCTTCGAATGATATCCATTTTGTTTCGTTTTCACTTGAGAGAAAACGTTGACACGTTCAATATCCGAGCAGCATGTACAGTAATTGATTGAAACGTTTCCTACAGTGAGTGTTTACCGTAGGATCTGTCGCCACAGTGTCAGACGAAGAACTTGAATACTCTTTGTGGTGAGATTTTCTCTGTGTTTCTTAGTTACGCCATAGGAAAGTCCAGTTCTATTTTTAGGAGAAACATTGAGGCTCAGTGGTGATGGTGACAGTGGTGGAGGAAAAAAAGCCTCCCTGTTTAAACTCCAAATAAACACATTAGGCCTATATGGGTGATGATGTCACTAGTGAGTGCAGAATAGCCAATGAGTTAACATCCCAAAGGGATGGATGGGATAGAAAGCTGGATCCTGGAGAGCACGTCTGCCCATCTGTCCCCAGTAGTTTATGTTCGTGAAGCTCAGCTCGCCTCAACTCCCACAAACAGGGAATTCCTCTCTAAAATATGTGTTATTTGTTCTAGAAAGGAAATGAGGGAGGGAGAGAGAACGGGCGAGAGAGAGGAGATGAGTTGGGGGAAGGGACCTGTTTAAATTGAATCACCATGGCAACTTCAATAATATTGTTTTCTTCTTCTTCTCTTCGTAGTTAAGAGGAAATGAGTTTCAAAACCAAAGGGGATGTCTCAACTGTCATTTATTTGTGATGCCTGGCGAGCAACAGAGATATCACTGACTTACTGAGTTACCCTGTACTTAGCAACACTTCCACTGCTGTCTGTTATGGCCTGACACATATGGAATCTAAATGTTTTATGAGCAAAGTAACCCAATGTTATGGTGGCAAACCAGGAAATACCCTAAATAGAATAATTCACAGAATAGCTCAGAAACCAAAGTTAGTCTACAGAATATAGGCCATACAGTTTGTATGATAGTATGACAGGCGTCAAGCTGTGCATGACAACTAGTATGTTTATCTTGTTGTTATCACTATATGAGCATATCTACAGTTAACAGCTAAGACCAAATATTTGATGAATACCTCATCTTTTATGAGTAAATAAATTGACAAGCTTCTGAAAATGTACCTCAGACAAATTCAACAATACCAACATTTTGCTTTACAATGCCTGAACCTGTCCAGTGATGATTTGCAATGTTTTTTGAGAGAACCAAATGCCATCAATCTCAGGTTTTGGATGTGGATTCTATGCTAATGAAACATTTTTGTCTGCGTCATTACAGTCTTCCAACCTCAATTAGCATTAGATGACAGGGCTTTCAGACCCTCCCCACAGTGTTACAACTCCTGAGTACCTCATAATGGGGCAGGTCTGTCTAACAAACAGCATGTGCCATTTCCCAGAAAAATCTAAAGATACCCGCTGACAATTATGTTTCCAGTGCGTTAGCTGCTTTTATGGTATCCACTCTCTGGAGGCCTGGTGATCAGGGACTTGTCTGTCGCATCTTCAATTAGTGCTGCTACTGGATACTGGAAAGAGTTCTGACTGAGGCGAACAAACTACTACTGCAAGACAGTGGTCCTCTATATGCGGATGTATAGCATAAAACTACTACAGAATCAGAGATAGGGAGAGAGGAAGAGGGAGAAGAGAGAGTGAGATAGAGAGAGAGAAAGAAAGAATCAGAGACAGATAGAGACAGAGAGACACAGAGCAAGAGAGAGACCAAAGGCTTGTGGAGTTCACGATCACTTTGCCTGGCTGTGTGGTGATTAAAGATTTCGCCTCTCTGTGTCCCTGGAGAGAGAGGAGGCTCTGGGCCAGCCTACTGACTTCTCTCTCCCTCTGATCTCTGTGGTGTCGCCCACTAACACACGCTGCGAGCCTTCAGGAAGGACTCCTTTTACTACTCGCTGTCCCCCCTGGCTCACAGGAATCTGCCGAGACAGCAGAGCTTGTCCTGGTACCATATATACGCAAGGCTCCTCTCAATTTGGAGAGGTTTTTTTCCGTATGTAGTGCTGCCCACGTCTTTAAAAGAGAGACTTTTTGATGTTTTAATGAAGATGTCGACAGGAATTTGAAAGTGTAGCAGCATGTAGCTCTTTTGATTTCAAATTGCACCGGAGAGCTCTATCAGTAAAGAGAATAACCAAGTTGCATGCAGTGTTTATGGCCTCTGAGTCTCTGCAAGAAGAATCATGAAATTGACATATGCCAGAAACCTAGTATGCAGGTTTGACTGAATTAGGTACCCATGTATAATCAAAACCCCACTGTCTGCAAAATATACATAATTGAAGAAAGAACTTAGAAAGTAAAGGAATCTTAACGAACCTTTGCCCATTCTCTAGCTACAGCGCTGGGTTCTGCCAGTGGTCTGGTCCTTCCCCTGACCTTTCCTTTTGGTGAGTGACCTTCTATCCCCTGTCTGTGGGGCGGCTGACATAGGGGAGCCCCCCGCTTTAGGAGAGGGGGAAAGGGCGTGACATTACACACGTTCAGCCACGTATCTCACTGCATCCAGGATAATTACACTGAGATCCTCACTTAGGATGCAACACAGACAGGCAAGCAAGTGTTTATCAGGCACATGACCTCTAGCAAAGGATTGCAGATCTGTGTTAATTATTCTGTTTTCTCCTTTCTCTCATTCTCTCATTATCTCGTTCTCTTTCCCTCTCAAGGTGTATTTCTGTCTTGGTCTCTCTCTCTCTTTCCATCTTTGTTTCTGCTCTCTTCATTTATCCTTCTTGTGGTTACTTGCCCGTGGCATATTAATGTTGGATGGGGTTAGAGGGGTCACAATAAAGGTGGTGGGACTGGGGACACAAAAACATTCAAATGTGGTTTGAATAGCCAATCCCACCCATGGTGCATTGCGGTCCAAACAACGATAGCATTATAGCGGTATGCAACAGGAGCCCGAGAGATGTTTTGAATTAGGGTTGTTTTCTTTTTAAACATTTGCTCTTTTTGCATTGAGTTCATCACTATTTTCAATGCTAATTATTTTCTTCCAGCTAGAATAAAAAAATATTCAGTTGGGACCGAAGAGTCTTACCTAAAATCAGTCCACAAGCTTTGAACAGACTGAAATTAAGAGATATAGGGGAAGTAGCTAATGAGCTCTATCACTGAACCATGCTTGTCACTCTTGATGGGAACGCCAAGTTATTCTGTGATGGCGAACGGTTGCAAGCTAGAGGAAGCAATAGATACAGCGATAGAGAGAGAGAGAGAGAGAGAGAGAGAGAGAGAGAGAGAGAGAGAGAGAGAGAGAGAGAGAGAGAGAGAGAGAGAGAGAGAGAGAGAGAGGGAAGTAGGTGCAATAATGTACTGGCAGATTTTTATAGGCCACGTATCTGCAGGGAACTCGCGCTGTTCTAACCTGTCAGGCTGTTATGGAACACTTTGGCCCAGATTGCCCAGTCTCTCGCCTGTAATTTTCCACCACAGTGCCTATGTGTGAATCCCAATGCATTGTACAGTATCTATGGTATGCTGTTGATGGCTAAAGGTGAACGTATACTCTATAGCCCGAAGGAAAGTCAGTCAATGCTAGGTTCAGAGTAGCATTCAACTCACAAAGTGACACATGGATATTAAAAAAGTGAGTTATTACCATCTCCCACTAATAGTAGAGCAAGAGCCTCTGTCAAGATTATCTTTCTATCTGTACTTCTCTGCCAGAGAGGCTTTTATGATGGATTTACTCTCTGGCTGGATAATAATTAATGAAAAGATAAAAATCTGAAGAATAAGGAAATAAATTGACGCCATGGCGGTGAAATGTTGTAAAATTAAGGTTTTGTAGTTGAAAGAAGGCAGGGGAGAAAAAAATGCTCAAATATCACCATCACGGGTGGTGCAGTAGTTTAGAGCGCTGTATTGCAGCGCCAACTGTGCCACCAGAGACTCTGGGTTTGCGCCCAGGCTCTGTCGTAACCGGCCGCGACCGGGAGGTCCGTGGGGTGACGCACAATTGGCCTAGCATCGTCCGGGTTAGGGAGGGTTTGGCCGGTAGGGATATCCTTGGCCGGGCGCAGTGAGCGCTAACCAAGGTTGCCAGGTGCACGGTGTTTCCTCTGACACATTGGTGCGGCTGGCTTCCGGGTTGGATGCGCGCTGTTTTTAAGAAGCAGTGCGGCTTGGTTGGGTTGTGTATCGGAGGACGCATGACTTTCAACCTTCGACTCTCCCGAGCCCGTACGGGAGTTGAGCGATGAGACAAGATAGTAGCTACTAAAACAATTGGATACCACGAAAAGGGGGTAAAAAAAAAATAATAATAAAAAATATAAAAAATATCACCATCACTTAACGATCAATAAATCATTTGACTAGAATCATGCATGAGAAGCCATCCATCTTGTCCGTTTAAAGGCTGTGTGGCCGGGCAGGGGCATGCAGGTCAGGGGGTCAGAAGGGTGAGCTATGTCTTAAGGTCTCCCATTCCCCTGAGACAGATTTCACTAACCCCATGGATGGAAAAAAAGAGCTCCAGGCCAGCCGTCTCTTTTGTCCGGCATCCATCCATCCTTCTCTCCCTTTATTTTCAGTCTGATGCCATTGACTAGCCTATACCCGGACACACAGACTTGGTACAGGTTACTATAGATTGTCTTCGAGTCATGACCATGTCCCCAATACACCCCCCTCCTCCATCCACCATCCCCTGTCCTTCAACCTGACTGATGGATCTGCACTACATCAAGTCTTTTAATCCAGACTTATATGTCAAAATGAAAAAGTTCCACTTCACCACTTTCCCTGGTTCCAGCTTATTCACCACGTTGGTCAATATTTTTCATCAACGACGCTGGCTAATGACCTCTATGTCTTTGACCTAGAGTCAGGGTCAGCGGTGAGAGTCTGAGGCCGTTACAATGAATCTGAGGACTTTGGCTGTTGCTGAGACGTTTTGCGGATAGCAGCATATGAACATAGATATACAGTACTGTATACTATGTAAGTCTTTGAGACGTGAAATCTAAGTCTTGTTGCTGCTAATACGTTTTTGGGGATAACGGTATCATCAATAAACTGAATCATTAAATCCTCATTTGACAGAACACCTGTTTTTAACTTTGGAATTTTCATTCAGATTCTGATCACAATCTCATTCTCCATCACTGCTGCTTCTATCTGCTTATTAAGGGACATAATCTCACTGCTCTACTACTAATAATGATAATATAAGGGACACATAGTGTGACTGGGTGTGACATTATTGATGCTGTATGGGTTTTTCCTACATAGAGGCCCTGTGGACCCTGGTCAAAAGTTGTGCACTACATAGGCAATAGGGTGCAATTTTGGACGCAACTTCCTCTGATCAAACCGTCTTGTAGAGTTGGCCATCTGAGGGTAGTAAGGCAGGCAGGCCAGACCCGGTGTTGTGCATAATCAGCTATTTCAAAGCCTACGCTGTCAATTTACAGACAGCCAGCTCCGCAGTCTCGGTCTGGGCAGCACATGGCTTTCATTTTACCAGGCAATGTTAGGTCAACATGTGGGCTGTCAAGATGACGTCATCACTCTCCATGGGAGAGATCCTTGAGAGATCCTCAGCCAATGGAATGGGAGGAGGGAGAAGAATAATGAACATTCTAGAACTTCAGAATCAGAATCTTCTTTGGAGGGTTTCCTGGTTTGACTCTGTGCACACATGCAACAGATGATCAGTCAGCCATTGCTGCAATCTGCAACTCCTCCACGTTTCTCCTTTAAGAGCTGGGTTAAACCTCTTGTCTCATCTCCCAGATAAGAAAGCACACCACAGACATTACCAGTGAGCTGGCCTGCAGGCCTGACTTATGAAGACCACCCTGGGAGCCATCTCAGTATAATAAATGGAATAATATTGAATCAATCATTCAGTTGGTTTCTTTACACTGTATATATTCCATTAGCTCCAGGCATCATATGAATGTCATATGTGAAATAGTTTTCCATCCGTTATAAATACGGAGGTGACATACTGTATTCATAACGCATCGACTGTGATATAAGTCACTATACACACCATTCACTTCAATCCATAGGCAGTCACAGATGGCTGTGCATATTCAATCCTACCGTGCCTTCAGAAAGTATTCACGCCCCTTAGATGTTTTCCACATTTGTTCAAATCAAATCAAATTGTATTGGTCACATACACGTGTTTAGCAGATGTTCTTTTTGGTGCAGCGAAATGCTAAGATATGTTAACATTATTAAAGTGACTGGTGTTCCGTTTTTTAAAGTGTCCAGTGATTTTAAGTCTACGTATATATGCACCAACATTTACGTGCAAGTGATGGCTATTTAACAGTCTTTTATTTTACATTTTATTTCACCCTTATTTAACCAGGTAGGCCAGTTGAGAACAAGTTCTCATTCACAACTGCGACCTGGCCAAGGTAAAGCAAAGCAGTGCGACAAAAACAACAACACAGAGTTACACATAAACAAATGTACAGTCAATAACACAATAGAAAAAGGTATGTACAGTGTGTGCAAATGTAGAAGAGTAGGGAGGTAAGGCAATAAATAGGCCATAGAGGCAAAATATTACAATTTAGCATTAACACTGGAGTGATAGATGTGCAAATGATGATGTGCAAGTAGACATACTGGGATGCAAGAGGGTAAGTAATAATATGGGGATGAGGTAGTTGGGTGCGCTGTTTACAGATTGTCTGTCAGCTCTGACAGCTGATGCTTAAAGTTAGAGAGGGAGATATAAGACTCCAGCTTCAGAGATATTTTTACAATATGTTCCAGTCATTGGCAGCAGAAAACTGTAAGGAAAGGCGGCCAAAGGAAGTGTTGGCTTTTGGGATGACCAGTGAAATATACCTGCTGGAGCGCGTGCTACTGGTGGGTGTTGCTATGGTGACCAACGAGCTGGGATAAGGCGGGGATTTACCTAGCAAAGACTTATAGATGGCCTGGAGCCAGTGGGTTTGGCAACGAATATGTAGTGAGGGCCAGCCAACGAGATCATGCAGGTCACAGTGGTGGGTAGTATATGGGGTTTTCGTGACAAAACGGATGGCACTGTAATAGACTACATCCAGTTTGCTGAGTAGAGTGTTGTAGGCTATTTTGTAAATTACATCACCGACGTCAAGGATCGGTAGGATAGTCAGTTTTACGAGGGTATGTTGAGGGAATGAGTGAAGGAGGCTTGTTTTGCGAAATATGAAACCAATTCTAGATTTAATTTTGGATTGGAGATGCTTAATGTGAGTCTGGAAGGAGAGTTTACAGTCTAACCAGACAGCTAAGTATTTGTAGTTGTCCACATATTCTACTATAAGTCAGAACTGTCCAGAGTAGTGATACTGGTCGGGCGGGAGGGTGCGGGCAGCAATCAGTTGAAGGGCATGCACTTAGTTTTACTAACATTTAAAAGCAGTTGGAGGCCACGGAAGGAGTGTTGTATGGCGTTGAAGCTCATTTGGAGGTTTGTTAGCACAGTGTTCAAAGAAGGGCCAGATGTATACAGAATGGTGTTGTCTGAGTAGAGGTGGATTAGAGAACACATCCGCAGCAAGAGTGACATCTTTGATATATACAGAGTCGGCTCGAGAATTGAACCCTGTGGCACCCCCATAGAGACTGCCAGAGGTCCGGACAACAGGCCCTCCAATTTGACACACTGAACTCTATCTGAGAAGTAGTTGGTGAACCAGGCGAGGCAGTCATTTGAGAAGCCAAGGCTATTGAGTCTGCCGATAAGAATGTGGTGATTGACAGAGTCAAAAGCCTTGGCCAGGTCAGTGAAGACAGCTGCACAGTACTGTCTTTTATCAACGGCGGTTATTATATAATTTAGGACCTTGAGCGTGGCTGAGGTGCACCTGTGACCAGCTCGGAAACCAGATTGCATAGTGGAGAAGGTACAGTGGGATTCGAAATGGTCGGTGATCTGTTTGTTAGCTTGGCTTTAGAAGATTTTAGAAAGGCAGGGCAGGATGGATATAGGTCTATAACAGTTTGGGTCTAGAGTGCCTCCCCCTTTGAAGAGGGGGATGTCCGCGGCAACTTTCCAATCTTTGGGGATCTCAGACGATATGAAAGAGAGGTTGAATAGGCTAGTAATAGGGGTTGCAACAACTTCGGCGGATAATTTTAGAAAGAGAGGGTCCAGATTGTCTAGCCCAGCTGATTTGTAGGGATCCAGATTTTGCAGCTCTTTCAGAACATCAGCTGTCTGGATTTGGGTGAAGGAGAAGCGGGGGGGCTTGGGCAAGTTGCTGCAGGGGGAGCTGAGATGTTGGCTGAGGTAGGGGTAGCCAGGTGGAAAGCATGGACAGCCATAGCAAAATGCTTATTGAAACTGACGATTATCGTAGATTTATCGGTGGTGACAGTGTTTCCTATCCTTAGTGCAGTGGGCAGCTGGAAGGAGGTGCTTTTATTCTCCATGTGCTTTACAGTGTCCCAAAACATTTGGGAATTAGTGCTACAGGATGCAAATTTCTGTTTGAAAAAGCTAGGCTTAGCTTCCTAACCGACTGAGTATATTGGTTCCCTGAAAAGTTGCATATCGCGGGTGCTATTTGATGCTAATGCAGAACGCCACAGGATGTTTTTGTGCTGGTCAAGGGCAGTCAAGTCTGGCGTGAACCAAGGGCTATATCTGTTCTTTGTTCTACATTTTTTAATGGGGCGTGCTTATTTAAGATGGTGAGGAAAGCACTTTTTGAAGAGCAACCCGGCATCTTCTACTGACGGGATGAGGTCAATATCCTTCCAGGATATCTGAGCCAAGTCGATTAGAAAGGGCTGCTTGCTGAAGTGTTTTAGGGAGCATTTGACAGATGAGGGGTGGTCGTTTGACCGTGGACCCATTACGCACACAGGCAATGAGGCAGTGATTGCTGAGATCCTGATTGAAGACAGTAGAGGTGTATTTAGAGGGCAAGTTGGTCAGGATGATATCTAAGAGGGTGCCCATGGTTACAGATTTAGGGTTGTACCTGGTAAGTTCCTTGATAATTTGTGTGAGATTGAGGGTATCTAGCCTAGTTTGTAAGACGGTCGGAGTGTTAAGCATGTCCCAGTTTAGGTCACCTAACAGAACAAAATCTGGAGATAGATGGGGGGCAATCAATTCACATATGGTGTCCAGGGCACAGCTGTGGGCTGAAGGGGGTCTATAACAAGCGGCAACGGTGAGAGACTTTTGCTGGAAAGGTGGATTTTTTAAAGTAGAAGCTTGAAAAGCAGACCTGGATAGTATGACAGAACTCTGCTGTAGATTGCATCTCCACCCCCTTTGGCAGTTCTATCTTGTCGGAAAATGTTACACAGCTAGGAGATCCGGGTTGGTGGAGTGTGCAAAAGCAGTGAATAAAACAAACTTAGGGAGGAGGCTTCTAATGAAACAAAGGCTTTTACAGTTACAGAAGTCAACAAATGAGAGCGCCTGACGAATGGGAGTGATGCTGGGGGCTGCAGGGCCTGGGTTAACCTCTACAGGAGGAGTTGCATAAGGGTACGGCTATAAGAACTGGTCGTCTAGTGCGTTCAGAACAGAGAGTAAAAGGAGCAGATTTCTGGGAGTGGAAGAATAGATTCAAGGCGTTATGTTCAGACAAGAGTATGGTAGGATGTGAGTACAGTGGAGTACAGTGGAGATAAACGTAGGCATTGAGTGATGATGAGAGAGGTTTTGTCTCTATAGGCACTGTTTAAGCCAGGTGAGGTCACCACATGTGTGGAGGTTGGAACAAAAGGGTTAGCTAAGGCATATTTAGCAGGGCTGGAGGCTCTACAGTGAAATAAGACAATAATCACTAACCAAAACCGCTGTAAACAAGGCATATTGACATTAGGGAGAGGCATGTGTACCTGAGTGATCATAGGGTCAAGTGAGTAGCTAGGCGAGCTGGAGACAGGGCAATTCAGACAGCTAGCAGGCCGGGACTAGCAGGCTAGCCTGCAGGGGACGTCGCAAAGCCTCTAGAAGCCCCATCGTACGGTTACATCGGCAGACCAGTCATGATGGATCGGTGGGGCTCCATGTCGGCAGAAAGGGGTCCAGGCCAATTGGTAAAAGAGGTATTGTAGCCCAGGAATCGGCTGATGCAATCTCTTCGGCTAGCCGGGAGATGGGCCTAGCTCAAGGCTAGCTCCAGGCTAACTGGTGCTGGCTTCGGGACAGAGAGTTTAGCCAGGAGTAGCCACTCAGATAGCAGCTAGCTAGCTGCGATGATCCAGTGTAAAGGTTCAGAGCTTGCAGTAGGAATCCAGAGATGTGGTAGAGAAAAGACATCTGAGTAGCTCTGGGTTGATATTGCGCCATGCGGACTGGTAGGAATTGACTGGGCCGAGGCTGGAAGACGTTCAAAATAACAGTGATGACCGCTAGCAGTGGCGAACTGACTACTAGCTAGTTAGCTGGCTAGCTTCTGATGGGGTTTCCAGTTCTAAAGTATAAAAAATAGCAGATCCGTACCACATTGGGTGAGGCGGGTTGCAGGAGAGTATGTTCAGTCCGTAGATGGAAATTGAGATTAAAAATATTCAAATAATATGAGAAATATATGTGAAGAAAATTATATATACACAGGACGAGACAAGACAAGACAAAAACAGACGTCTGACTGCTACGCCATCATGGAACCTTGAGATGAGAAGTCTGATGGCCTTGAGATAGAAGCTGTTTTTCAGTCTCTTGATTGCAGCTTTGATGCACCTGTACTGACCTCACCTTCTGGATGATAGCGGGGTGAACAGGCAGTGGCATGGATGGTTGTTGTCCTTGATGATCTTTTTGGCCTTTCTGTGACATCGGGTGCTGTAGGTGTCCAGGAGGGCAGGTATTTTGCCCCTTGTTATGCGCAGACCGCACCACCTTCTGGAGAGCCCTACGGTTGTGGGCGGTGCAGTTGCCGTATCAAGCAGTGATACAGCTGATAGGATGCTCTCAATTGTGCATCTGTAAAGGTTTGTGGGGGTTTTAGGTGCCAAGCCAAATTTCTTCAGCCTCCTGAAGTTGATAAGGCGCTGTTGTGCTTTCTTTGCCACACTGTCTATGTGGGTGGACCATTTCAGTTTGTCAGTCAAGTGTACGCCAATGAACTTTCTACCTTTTCCACTGCGGTCCCGTCGATGTGGATGGCGGGTGCTCCCTCTGCTGTTTCCTGAAGTCCACGATCATCTCCTTAGTTTTTTTACATTGCGTGAGAGGTTGTTTTCCTGGCACCACACTCCCAGAGCCCTCACCTCCTCCCTGTAGGCTGTCTCATCATTGTTGTTTATCAAGCCTACTACTGTTGTGTTGCAAACTTGATGACTGATGTGGCGTCCTTGTTTACACAGTCATGTGAACAGGGAGTACAAGAGGGGGCTGAGCTTGCACCCTTGAGGGGCCCGAGCATGCACCCTTGAGGGGCCCCAGTGTTGAGGATCAGTGAAGTGGAGGTGTTGTTTCCGACCTTCACCACCTAGTCAGGAAGTCCAGGACCCAATTGCACAGGGTTCAGACCCAGGTCCTCAAGCTTGATGATGAGCTTGGAGGGTACAATGGTGTTGAATGCTGAGCTATAGTCAATGAACAGCATTCTTACATAGGTATTCCTCTTATCCAGTTGGGATAGTGCAATGTGCAGTGTGATGGCAATTGCATTGTCTGTGGATCTATTGGGGCAGTAAGCAAATGGAAGTGGGTCCTAATGAACTCCCTGGTCCCTAGACAGTTAAGGTAGAGGTGATATGATCCTTGACTAGTCTCTCAAAGCACTTCATGATGACTGAAGTGAGACCTTTGCTTTCTTGGGTACAGGAACAACGGTGGCCATCTTGAAGCATGTGGGGACAGCAGACTGGGATAGGGAGAGATTGAACATGTCCGTTAACACACCAGTTAGCTGGTCTGCGCATGCTCTGAGGACATGGCTAGGGATGCCATCTGGGCTGGCAGCCTTGCGGGTGTTAACACGCTTAAATGTCTTACTCATGTCGGCGACAGAGAAGGAGAGCCCACAGTCCTTGGTAGTGGGCCACGTCGAGGGCACTATGTTATACTCAAAGCGGGCAAAGGTGTTGTGTTCCAACGCAGGATTCAAATGGATTTTATTTTATTTTTTCTCATCGATCTATACAAAAAAACTCTGTAATGTCAAAGCGGAAGAAAATTTGGAACATTCATAAAAAATAAATAAAAATGAAAATATAAGATCTCTTGATACGATAAGTATTCAACCCTGTGAGTCAATACATGTTAGAAACACCTTTGGCAGTGATTGCAGCTGTGAGTCTTTTGGGGTAAGTCTCTAAGAGTTTTGCACACCTGGATTATACATTATTTGCCCTTTTTTTATATATTCTTCGAGCTTGATCATTGCTAGAGAGCAATTTTCAAATCTTGCTATAGATTTTCAAGACGATTTAAGTCAAAACTGTAATAGGCCACTCAGGGATATTCAATGTTGTCTTGGTAAGCAACACCAGTGTAGATTTGGACTTGTGTTTTAGGTTATTGTCCTGCTGAAAGGTTAATTTGTCTCCCAGTATCAGTTGGAAAGCTGACTGAACAAGGTTTTCCTATAGGATTTTGCCTGTGCTTAGCTGTATTCCATTTCCTTTTATCCTAATGAACTCCCTAGTCCTTGCTGATGACAAGTATACTCATAGCATGATGCAGCCACCACCATGCCTGAAAATATGACGAGTGTTATCCAGTGATGTGTTGTGTTGGATTTTCCCCAAACATAACGCATTTTATTCAGGACAAAACGTTGTAGTATTACTTAAGTGCCATGTTGCAAACAGGATGCATGTTTTAGAATATTGTATTCCTGTACTGATCCATCCTCAGTTTTCTCATAATATGAGAAACTATTTAATTATGATTTTTTGCCAACATTTACTGTCACGTCCATATCCAACGTGTGTTGAGCGTTCGTAAATTCATCAGTTATTCTGCGCTCTGGCACACTCAGACGAGACTGCTCTGAAATCGGAGTAGATAGCCAAAGCGAATTTACCTATCGACAGTTGTCACAGTTGACATGATGAACATTATATTGAAATGGTTACTTGCATAGTGGTTTCAGGACTCGGGATAAGACCCAGATGCAGACAGTTTGAATCACAGATGTTTATTTACAAAACAGTGGGCAGGGAAACGACAGGTCAAGGGCAGGCAGTGGTCAGTTATCCATGGCAGAGTCAGTAAAGTACAGAACGGCACTCGGGCTCAGGGTCAGGGCAGGCAGAGGTCAGTAATCCAGGGCAGTGTCAGAAAGGTACAGACAGGCAGGCTCAGGGTCAGGGCAGGCAGAGGTCAGTTATCCAGGGCAGTGTCAGAAAGGTACAGACAGGCAGGCTCAGGGTCAGGGCAGGCAGAGGTCAGTTATCCAGGGCAGTGTCAGAAAGGTACAGACAGGCAGGCTCAGGGTCAGGGCAGGCAGAGGTCAGTAATCCAGGGCAGTGTCAGAAAGGTACAGACAGGCAGGCTCAGGGTCAGGGCAGGCAGAGGTCAGTAATCCAGGGCAGTGTCAGAAAGGTACAGACAGGCAGGCTCAGGGTCAGGGCAGGCAGAGGTCAGTTATCCAGGGCAGTGTCAGAAAGGTACAGACAGGCAGGCTCAGGACCAGCGTAGGCAGAGGTCAGTAATCCAGGGCAGTGTCAGAAAGGTACAGACAGGCAGGCTCAGGGTCAGGGCAGGCAGAGGTCAGTTATCCAGGGCAGTGTCAGAAAGGTACAGACAGGCAGGCTCAGGATCAGCGTAGGCAGAGGTCAGTAATCCAGGGCAGTGTCAGAAAGGTACAGACAGGCAGGCTCGGGGTCAGGGCAGGCAGAGGTCAGTTATCCAGGGCAGTGTCAGAAAGGTACAGACAGGCAGGCTCAGGATCAGCGTAGGCAGAGGTCAGTAATCCAGGGCAGTGTCAGAAAGGTACAGACAGGCAGGCTCAGGGTCAGGGCAGGCAGAGGTCAGTTATCCAGGGCAGTGTCAGTAAAGTACAGAACGGCAGGCAGGCTCAGGGTCAGGGTAGAATGGTCAAAACCGGAAGAATTTTAAAACAAGCACTAGAGAGAACAGGAGTATGGGTTAAAACACGCTGGTAGGCTTGACGAGACAAGACGAACTGGCAACAGACAACCAGAAAACACAGGTATAAACGCACAGCGATAATGGGGAAAATGGGCGACATCTGGAGGGGGTGGAGACAAGCACAAGACAGGTTAAACAGAACACGGTGTGACAAGTGGAGTCTTTTGTTCAGACATGTAGCTAGCTAGCGAAACAATGAACCATAATCCAAACTCATGACGTAACTACGCTGCATGAATCTGCAGGTAGCTAACCAACCAAGTTAGCTAACACTATCAATGCAAATAGTTTTGATACAAATAATATTACTACACAGGTCATACACGTAACATCAGCTATCAAGCCAGCGAGCTAACGTTAGCTAGCTACCTAACAGTACACTTTAACTTGAAATGAAAACAACTTTCTGACTAAATTTGAAACTTGTAATATCTTGAAATGTAGCTAGCTAGACTATCTTACTACTAATATACATGGATGGATGCTTCTCCCTCTCTGTCATGGATGCCATGGTTGCCCTTAGTTTTAAGGTATTACCCGGAGACAGGAGTTCTGTACAGTCTTCTGTGTGTTCTCTTTTCGACTCCCTCTGCATATTTGCAATCAAACACCAGAATTCTCTCTATTTCCTTACCTATCTTATTCTAATTCCACCAGGACTTCAACTGATTTCAAAACTCGGTCCTCCAGAAAATGGAGAGCAATACTTTGATATCTTTTTTTTTAAAGCAGCGTTAGAAAAAATGACCTACAAATACTGACCAGCTCATGTTATAAACAGAAGTGTGCTACATGGCAGACCAATCTGAACTCATCTCTTGGCATGTCCAGCCCATCCATTATATCAGCCAGTCATGGCTAGCGGCAACGTTCCTATCTTTTTCCATGGCTAAACGAACTAGGCTCATAATTTAACAAGTTTATTCATATAAACAGATGCCATACAAGTGTGTTATGAAGGCACAAATGCACATGTTCCAGAAGGCATTTCTGTCAAAAAACGAATATGACTTGATTCCTGAAACAAGTCACATATCTCAACCTTTCAATTCTGTATCTGTTTTAAAATCACCTGAGTGGTTTCCTATTTCTCCGGCAACTGAGTTAGGAAGGACGCCTGTATATTTGTAGTGACTGGGTGTATTGATACCACATCCAAAGTGTAATTAATAACTTCACCAAGCTCAAAGGGATACTCAGTGTCTGCTTTTCATTTATTTTACACATCTACCAATAGGTGCCCTTGTTTGCAAGTAATTGGAAAACTTCACTTGTCTTTGTGATTGAATTTGTGCTTGAAATTCTTCACTCGATTGAGGAACCTTACAGATAATTGTATGTGTGGGGTAGAGATGGAGTAGTCATTTAAAAATCATGTAAACCACTATTATTCTACACAGAATTTAGTCCATTCATTATGTATTTTGTTAAGCACATTTTTACTCGTGAATTTATTTAGGCCTAACATAACAAAGGGGTTGAATACTTATTGACCCAAGACATTTCCGCTTAAATTTGTTTATTAATTTTTAAATAATTAAAACAAGATTCCACTTTGACATTATGAGGTATTGTGTGTAGATCAGTGACACAACATCTCAATTTAATCCATTTTAAATTCAGGCTGAAACTTTCTAAAGGCATTATACGTATGTATGTACTTCACGTAAAGCGTTTCCAACATTTGCTCAATGTCATTGTAATTAAAAGTCCCTTGAATGCTGTAGCATCTCACTCCCCCAAAAATTTGAAAGATGTTTTTCTTATAATTCTATTTAACAATGAATAGAAAACATTACAGTAAATCTTTCTTCCTGGGGTAGAAAATTATATTTTACGATGTAGAAACTAGCAATAGTACATACTTGACTGACAAGTTCCTTTTACAAAAGTCTAGCAGTCAAAATGTAGGATGGCTTTAAATCCAGAAGGTAACATTTTTAAAGCAGTTGATGTTATTCAAAAAGGATATTTTAAATGCTCCTTGTTGTGGTGTGATAAAACTGTCTTGACGACAAATAAGACCATTTATTTCAAATAAGTCTTGCCCAGCCTGAAATGTAGTTGCCCCAACTTTGGCATGTCATAGTCTAAACAGATGATATACGGGCCAATGCTGTATTTACCATCTAAATTGCTTCTCCACAATGGCCAGATGATGACAGTGATGAATCTGCTAAGCGAAATATTCCCCCTTCAATATGGTGCCACATTTTAAGCCACGCATATCCGACTCAAAGGCAACATTTGTATTCCGGCGGAGCTGCCTCTCTTCTCCATTTTATGATATTAGAACAGGGAGACTGCCAGGGAGGCAGTGTGAGGCCCCAGCCACCCGAGACGCCCGTCTCTGTGACTCTGCCGTGTCTGGGCTCGGATTTAAGTGTCATCTATTTCCCCCCTATATTTTTATCATTAGGCAATCTAATAAATGTCGTGTGAGCAGCCTGATGTTAGCTCATACATCAGGAAGGGTGAGCCAGGTCAGTAGGATATTGCCAGACAACAAGGTTACGTTCACCATCGCCCACTGTGGCCAGAAGGAGAGAGGATACTTTTTCATTTTCTTTTTTCACCCCCCCCCCTTTCCCCCTTTCTTTTCTTTTTCATCTGGAAACATTTACAAAGTGACTCGTTGAATATCTAACAATGTGCTTTTGAATTAAAAGAAAAGGTATGTCAGCCACAGGGGTCATTGAGTGGTTGTTTTGATCCCACAGGTCTTTATTGAAAACTGCACTTCAATAGAAACAGCAGGTTGTTCCCACCATAGGTTTCCAACTTGTGCTTCTCTGTGTGACTATTCTTTTATTCATCCCCATCAAAAACCAGGGTATTACTCTGTGTGTGTGTGTGTGTGTGTGTGTGTGTGTGTGTGTGTGTGTGTGTGTGTGTGTGTGTGTGTGTGTGTGTGTGTGTGTGTGTGTGTGTGTGTGTGTGTGTGTGTGTGTGTGTGTGTGTGTGTGTGTGTGTGTGTGTGTGTGTGTGTGTGTGTGTGTGTGTGTGTGTGTGTGTGTGTGTGTGTGTGTGTGTGTGTGTGTGTTATATGACTTGTTTGCTGTCCTGCAGATGGAGGATTAAAGTACCCGCAAACTGGATGCATGCCAGTACATTCTGGTTACACTGTGGTGTACACATAACACACACACACACACGTGTTATTCCTGCACATGGGGTCTGTATTTCTGTGTTTGGCAGCTCGTGTCCGGCTGTCTCCCAGTGATCAGTCATCTGAGGAGAGAAAATCACTCGCACCCCCATATATATGAGAACTCTGATTGGAGCTGGATTGGAACAACGCTAGTCGGAAATCAAAAGGACACGGTTTGGTACATTATCTAGTTTTAGCACCCCCATTATGGACTGAGCTTAAATATCTTAGACAGGGTCGTGTATGGAAGAGGCCACTATTTTTCACCCCTCAAAGAAGAGAGAGGGGGTTATGACAAAGGCCCACAACAGCCAAAAGCAAAGTAGAGATGCTGGGGCACAGATACAAAAGCACCTCAGTTTGAGCCAAGCGTCCATAGATATATAGTGGCTTTGAGATATGTGCACAAGTACACTGAAATGCCTTTCTTGCAACCCAACAATGAAGTAATCAATAACAATGTACTACGGGAAATAACACCAGTTCGAACTAAAACAGACTAGAAATGAAAAAAGAAGAAATAAGAAGAACACGAGAAAGTAAGGCTACTATGTACAGAGTCAGTCAAGTTTAGTTCAGTACTTTATTTACAATGTGGCGTATTGTGGTGCGACACAACCTTGACTTAGTGAGGGTAGGCCTTTTGACTTTTATAGACATCAGTGAGATCAGATCTGTTAAACAATATAAAAAAAGGACGAAGAAGTCCATTCATAGTGACACAGACCTATTATTTTCATACCGTATGCTCTTGTTAAAGGCTACGGCCACGTAGAGACGTATGAAAACGCATTTGCAGTCGACGTCATTTTTTGCCGTCACACAATCCCTAATTTTCAAACAGAAAATCTCTCTGTCTGGTCATAGCCTAAAATAGCTTCTCTGACTTACAGGACAAGAGAAGATCAACGCTGTTTGAAAGGCACGATAACTAAAGGGAAGTAAAGGCTGAATGACGATGGACTCAAATGTATTCACATAGAATGTGGTCCATTGACCACCAGTTGTCTGACAGAGCAATGGATCTCTCTTCACAGAATACTACAGTTTAGGAGGTTTATATCGACACGCTATTAATCAACATAGTGTTTCTTTCTTTCTTTCTTTCTTGTCTCATCCCTCACTTTCAGTACATTTGTTTCTAACTCTATAGGAATCATGAAGGAAAATCACTACAATCTATCAACGTTCTAAAATGATGTCATGCTATAGGTACATTCCCACATGGCGCAGAGGAGAAGGTAAACAGATCTGTAGTAAATTCCATCTTGTCAAAGTTTGATTTACAGGTGAGTTATCTCTGTGTGTGATAGCGCCTCTGGGCATTTTGTGCTAACTCCCACGTTTACTCCCACTGTGTGTGTGTGTGTGTGTGTGTGTGTGTGTGTGTGTGTGTGTGTGTGTGTGTGTGTGTGTGTGTGTGTGTGTGTGTGTGTGTGTGTGTGTGTGTGTGTGTGTGTGTGTGTGTGTGTGTGTGTGTGTGTGTGTGTGTGTGTGTGTGTGTGTGTGTGTGTGTGTGTGTGTGTGTGTGTGTGTGTGTGTGTGTGTGTGTGTGTGCATACATGTGTACGTGCAAACTTGCATGCACTGTTTTTCTCCTTCTCCAAGCCAAAATCAGCCTCCTCAGTCTTTACATTTTAAATCTTTGATTACTCTGCACGGCAATTCCTTAAAATCCTCTAACGCTTCAGTGATTCATGGGTATTCTTTTTGTGGGCTTCACTCTATCCTGTCCAGCGCCATACTAACTGCCTCCCAGAGCTGTTAATTGCTTAATTATAGAGAACATGGTCATGAACAGAATCGCCAATGATTACTGCAAAAAGACTATGAAGATAATATATGGTTTCCTTCCCTAGGAATGTAATTTCTCGATCAAGGTTACTCACATACATATTTTGAGCTATTGTTATTTAATGGTGAGGTCCCATCAATGCTTTCATTGTCTCCTTTTATTAATTTGTCTCTGCCCAGTAACATTCAATGGAAAGCACAGGGCATACATGAATAGAGACCATAGATTATCATGTCTTTTTTTCTTCTCTTATGCTCCTCCTTCATGAATTATGGAGCGCCTCCCCAGTACATTTAGAAGCATCCAATAGTAAATTAAATGCACTGTTCTGCTGCACCATAGTGAGAGGGCTAAGAGAGGAGACAGAGGAAGGAGAGAGGAGACAGAGGAAGGAGAGAGGAGAGTCTCATGGACGTCATTGGGGCTGCACAGTCACAGTGGTGCCAAACCATTCACCCTCCATTCACTCTCCTCAGGTCCCCTGGGTCCTCACAAAAGCTCAAAGAAGAGCCTTTGTGCCGAGTGTAAGGTTACGTTTCTTAGCCCCTGTATAACATGACCTTCTAGTCAGCCACTCCAAACACAGAATGACATGCAGCCAATGACATTATGCTGTTGTATATTCATCCAGGCTTCTATTTTTCTTCCCTTTCCACCAATAATATGTTTTTGAGTCAATGGAAGAGAGGGAAAAATCCAAGCTTTACAATTCAAAGGGAAAGAGAAACACTCAGGTTTGAAACCAAGAGTGTTTCGAAATGTTTCATTCATGGCACCAATCCTCCATGTTCTGCACTCTGACTGCATAGACATGACAATATATCTTTTCTCCTAAAGCAGACATAAATGAAAGAGCTCCCCCTCGTCTCACTCCGACTGATATATAGAGCTATGGTAGTAGACCGGCAGACTGGGATAACATAGGTGGTAATGAATGGCTATAAGACAGGGACTAACAGCTGCTAATGCTCCACCCATTAGACTGAAAAATGAAAGCTGACAGTGATCTTACCAGATTTATATTTTTTTACACCATACATTAGTGTGTGTCATGTGGTAAAGTGGCAATCCATATATATACATTAATCGTCTTTGAAACTATTTATCCTCTTGACAACACCTTTTTATGGGAATTGAATTTTGGGGCCCGGCTATCACTTTGAACTAAAGTGTGAAGTGCTGTGTAAACTAGGTGAATTGGTCAGTCTTTTAATTTCATCTTTCACTTCAAATGATTTAGCCAGGACAGTTAACTCGGTAATAATTGTCCCTGTTTTGCCGAGAGTCGTGGTATCCATAAAATCTGCTATCCTGCAGTGGAACATGTTTTGGACTCCTTTTAGACACTTAAACTATTGACACCAACGAGGTAGAATGGTCATCTGTACATCACAAGGTTCCGTGCAGAGTAGCTGGATTCAGGGATGTGAGTTGGATATTATTTAGAGAAACAAAACTGCGATGATGATGAAAAAGAAGAAGGACGTGTACGTTTGCTTTACATGGCCAAGGACAATTAGCAGCTTCATTGAGCATGGCCAGAACAAATACAGTTCAACTCCAGCCCTCCTATTTCATTTCCAGATGACTGGGTCGTGTTTTCTGGCTAAACTAGTTAGAGGACACCAAGGACCAATCTCTGTAGGAACAGGATGAATGGATGTGTCCCAAATGGCACTCTATTCACCACGTAGTGCATAGTGTCCAGGGCACTAGAGAATAGAATGCCATTTGGGATGAACCCCATGGCCCTCAGAGAGTCTGTTGGGAGTAGTGTGAATTGTATGTACTCTTCATGTATACCAAAACTGATACTAGTACATCTTACAGTAACAGTATGTCAACATCATAAGTGCTGAATAGTATGTGATGCTTAGTTATTTTCTATTGAGGCTGTTAGAATGGCTCAGTACTTAATCATACATTTTAAACTGGACTTTGTCAAAGAACATAGTAAGAGAAAGAGATGCGAAAACAAAAAACAAAGGATGAAAATATATATTTTATATCTGGAAATGTAGGTAATACTAGACACAGGGAAGAGAAAACGATACATAACAGTTTCTATAACGATCTCTGAAAACAAACAATGTTTTCTCTCAAACAAGGTTTTCATTGGGCTGAGACGGTGGAGTTGGAAAAATCTTTATTCATTGATTAAAGGCTGTCAATGACGATGAAATGGGTCAGATAAAATTGAGCAAAAATGGTCTTTGAGCACTAACTGTTGATGGTACAGACAGACATTGTCCTTTCATCTGGCATTCTCTGTGGCCCGTTACTGATATGCCTCCTCTGGAAATAATGAATTCGCTTCCCTCCAATATGATGAGCACATTTTCAGGGAACCATCGTCTTCACGACATGCATTGTCTTATTGTCAGGAGCAGTGGAATAGTGGGCCATTCATGAAAATATCAAATACAGTGAAAGGAATATTTTTTGCATTAAATGTACATTTCCCTTTCACAGTTGTCACTGTAAAGGACAGATGAATGGTTGAATGTGCTTTAATATTTATAGGGGTACTGGTTGAGAGATAGAATGTGTTAGGTTATTATGTTATAGACTGAGGGGGAAATGGGTGTGAGTCATTCAGAGTCATCTAACATTCTACACTTTCACATGCAGATTGACTATTGTGGCAGAGAAGTCTGTAGCAAATGAATGTTTTTGAAATGAGCTTGGAAAGCATAGCATGGTTGATGTGTGTTAAGTGAATAGCATTCTTTCTCAGGATCATGATCAGATTTTTAACGTAAGTGATATGGTCTGTTTTCAGAGTGATCTGAATACAAAAAAAATACAAGAACCAAAACTCTGTCATGCGACTGTTGAACTGACAGAGGGGGTGCATTGAGAATGTCCAGGACAATGCATATGTGATATCAGTGGAAGTGACTTCCTTTTAAAACTTCCGCCCAATCTCGTTGTTTAATGGCAGTATGAAGTTTTGAACTGCACAGTGAAAATGAGCTCATAACAATTACTTCATATAGATTTTGGTAAACTATCCTGATTACAGAAGAAATACTCTCATCGTATCGCCATGCACTCCAATAACCCAGATGTGGTAGTCCTGAAAGAAATCACGACTCTCCCAAATGAGCACCGGTTCTTCTGATGGGAAGTGTTTTCAAGTTAGCTATCTCCCATGGATCAATACCTTTTCCTCTTCTTGCTATAATGTTCAGAGAAACCCAAACTTATAATGAGGGGAGTTCTGTAGCCATGTTCCCCATGCCCGATAATGCATGCGGTCAATATGAGAGTACAAGAGAGCATACTGCCTGTGCACTGTGGCAAAGAGGAGGAAGCCATGTTCAATAATAAGCACTAACAGTCTGGACCTGACCCAGATACTGTTTACCTCCAACTGTCTCCTTCCCTTAGTTTGTACACTTTCTCGCTCTGTTTCTCATTCTACTTGATAAAGGACCATATTTGTAAATTCACTTTGAGGGATCGGAGCCGAGCGCATTAGCTCGGCCCCGTTTATCAAGTAAAACCAAACGTAATTTTGAAAAGGTTAATGGCTATGCTTGCGAAATCCAAGGCAGATGTTTTGGATGAGGCCTTTCCAATCACAAACACGGTAACATTTGCAGCCCAGGATTGCATCCGCATGACCTTTGTCAGCTCAGAGCTGATTAAACAGAAGGTGAAGCGATAGGCAGACAGTGCAGTTTACTGTGAGAGAAGGCCAGTTCCTACAACAACTCTCATTATTCTTAAAACTTTCTACACAAATGCAGATACCAGCCTACAGTACGAATTCAAATAGAACCGAGTGTAGGCCTATGACGTCTCTATGACGTCTTTGTGCTGTTGGTGGTCCTCCTAAGATGAAATGTCTGGACTACTTAAAGACTTACACACTTGTCTTATCGGTGGTCAGATCTGAAAATGCATAGGGAGTTTACCGAGAAATCGTCTTAAACTTTGACAATCTGTCCTCTGTCAAACTGTTACACTTTGCATTACTTTCAAATGACTCTAAAAAACTCAAAGGAAATGGGTTCACTGTGACCAGACAATGTTTACTCTAACCATTGTTGAACAGGAGCTATACTATGATTGTTTAGACTGGGCTCTGCAAGAATAACCTGTGTTTAACATCTATGACTTCGTACACCCATTGTTCTTAATGACATAATACAGGGGTTTTCAAATTAAATGTTATTTGACACATGCTTTGTAAACAACAGGTGTAGACAAACAGTGAAATGCTTACTTACCGGCCATTCTCAACAATGCAGAGAGAAAAATAGAAAAATAATAGTACGAGGAATAAATGCACAAAGAGTAATGATAACTATGCTATTTTCACAGGGTACGATGTTGCCCGTAATGCATGGCTTCTGGTTGGGATATGTACGTACAGTCACTATGGGGATGACTAACCTCTCCTCGGGGATCCTCAGCCGTCACATGTATTTGAACTATTCCATTGCTAGTACAACTGATTCAATTTGTCAACTAATTATCAAGCCTTTAGTTATGTAAATCAGTGAGCTAGTTCAGTGCTATAATAACACTATGAAATGCCCGGGGGTCCCTGAGGAAAGGTTTGAAAACCACTGACATAGTACATGTATCTAAATATCAAAGTTTCACAAGATTCTAGTGACGCAACTTTCCACCAAGACTCCGTCACGAGTCTACTATTGTGAACTGTGGTAAAAAAAAAACTGGTAAAAAGCAGTGCACTATTTAGGGAATAGGGTGCCATTTTGGAATCATTCATTGTCTGAGTGGGAAAAAACCTCTCTACCTACATCCATTAATAAAGACCTTTAAAATGAGCCTTGTGTTGCTTTGCTTTGAACATGTCCTTTCCACTGGTGTAAATGAGAAATTAACAGCTTCGGTAGACAAGGTGCTCCACAGTTGAAAATGTTAAGCTGAATTTAATACAGGGCAGGTTGATACATTTTGCAAGGTCTTAGCGTATTAAAAATAGATTTCAATGAGGGGCCTGATCAAACTGCCTGGCAGCCTTTGTCCCCCCCACATATCATTTATTCAGACACTACACTTTGAGTGTCACCATTTTTCTCCAGCATGTTACAGGGCTACGTTTGTCTGTTGGGTTCATTTGTGCTGAGAAAGGACATTTGGCTGTGGTGCCAGGGAAACATCTCCATGCATAGAGAAGAGGCTTTGTGAAGGAGATTTCATTTGTGAGTAGGGACACCCATATGGGAAAAAAACATGAATTTCATGTTTTGAATATGATCTCATGTGATCTTATGTGAAGTTAATGTGAAAAAGCAACATGTGATAACATGAAACTACACGTGAATGCATTGTGGCATGTGAACTAAATGTGACAATATGGGGACGGTAAATTTCAACATGAGACTCTATGAAACAACATGTGAATTTTTTTTTCAAATAAAAAAACAGCCAATTCGATTTTCAAATGTGAAAATGCAGTTTCACATTTTTGAATGCAAAAAAATGGTTTTGTGCACCAGCTTTAAAGAAAATACAATAGTTTTGATTATGGAATATATATTTTTGTCACGATCGTCGTATGAGTGAGACCAAGGCGCAGCGTGGTACATGTACATTATCCTTTAATAAATGAAACCTTAACAAAAACAACAAAATCAACGAACGAAACGTGAGCTATACAAATAGTGCTGACAGGAAACTAAACATAGACAAGGTCCCACAAAACACAAAGGGGAAATGGCTGCCTAAATATGATCCCCAATCAGAGACAACGATAAACAGCTGTCTCTGATTGGGAACCATATCAGGCCAACATAGAAATACAAAAAACCTAGATGACCCACCCAAGTAACTATCCCGCCCCAACCAACACAAATAATAAACAGCTTAATATGGTCAGGTGTGGACCCCGACCGCAAAACTGACTCAATAGGGGAGGGTCCGGGTGTGCATCTATGATGGATGACGCAGGGCGTAGGGTGGCGGCTCCGGTGAGGGGTGCATCG
This sequence comes from Oncorhynchus gorbuscha, assembly GCF_021184085.1. Lineage (NCBI taxonomy): Eukaryota > Metazoa > Chordata > Actinopteri > Salmoniformes > Salmonidae > Oncorhynchus > Oncorhynchus gorbuscha. The sequence goes on from NC_060184.1 coordinate 57,751,203, forward strand.
CCAGAAGCTCCGAACCGTGGGTCGTCGCTGGAGACTCCGGACCGCCGACCGTCGCTGGAGGCTGCGGACTGTAGACTGTCGCTGGAGGCTGCGGACTGTAGACCGTCGCTGGAGGCTACGGACCGCTGACCGTCGCTGGAGGCTCCGGACCGCCGACCAACGCTGTAGGTTCCGGACTGTAGACTGTCGCTGGAGGCTCCGGACTGTAGACCTTCGCTGGAGGCTCTAGACTGTAGACCGTCTCAGGAGGTTCCGGACTGTTGACCGTCTCAGGAGGTTCCGGACTGTAGACCGTCTCAGGAGGTTCCGAACTGTAGACCGTCGCTGGAGGCTACGGACCGCTGACCGTAGCTGGAGGCTCCGGACCGCCGACCGTCGCTGGAGGCTCCGGACTGTAGACCTTCGCTGGAGGCTCTAGACTGTAGACCGTCTCAGGAGGTTCCGGACTGTACACCGTCTCAGGAGGTTCCGGACTGTAGACCGTCTCAGGAGGTTCCGGACTGTAGACCGTCTCAGGAGGTTCCGGACAGTAGACCGTCTCAGGAGGTTCCGGACTGTGAAATGTCACCGGAAGCTCTGGACTGGAAACTGTCGCCAAAAGCTCTGGACTGGAAACTGACTGGATGCTCATTCCAGCCCGGCAAGCTCTGGACTGGAAACTGGGGATACGCGGAGCTGGCGCAGCTCAGGACTGGGAAATCCGTCCTGGCTGAATGCCCAATCTAGCAAGCTTTGGAATGTGGAGGTGCACTGGAGGTCTAGAGCGCAGAGCTGGCACAACCCTTCCAGACTGGATGCTGCCTCTCGTGCTTCCGTCGTTGGGCTATCTCCTCGTACCGTCGCTTTTCCGATTTTGCTGCCTCTATCACCTCCTTCGGAAGACGATACTCCCCAGCCCTTGTCCAGGGTCCTGCACCCTCCAGGATTTCCCCCCATGTCCCCCAACAATAAACAGCTGTCTCTGATTGGGAACCATATCAGGCCAACATAGAAATACAAAAAAACCTAGATGACCCACCCAAGTCACTATCACCAACACAGAGAATAAACAGCTAACTAGTGTCAGGTCGTGACATTACAGCGGTTTAGATGGTACAATGATTCTCTACACTGTACTTGCTTGTTTTGCCACATAAACTGAAATTAAGCAAACTTTTTGAATTTTATTAACCAGGAAATTGCAGAGCAGTTTTTCAAACCGTTTTTCTTGAGTGTATTTTTAACAAGCTGATATTTACATATAAGTCCAAAGTGAAGGAATACAGGTGAAATCAATTATTGACACAACAGGGTGGCATAGCAGGAAGATCAGTATACAGAAGTTTGCAAGTTCAAATTGCATGTCAGTTAAGAACAAATTCATATTTTCACTGACGGCCTAGGAACAGTGGGTTAACCGCCTGTTCTGTGGCAGAACGGCAGATTTTTTACCTTGTCTCAGGAGGTTCCGGGGACAACCTAATGACTCGTTTTTGATTTCAGGGCATCAATATCCACATGTGAAATCAAGTTTGACATGGCTTAAATGTGATTTTCCAACTTTTAAAAAATGTTCTTTGTAAGAGCACGTATCGACTTCACAAAAGTGAAACCTTATTATTGGTCCACTGTGTATTTTCTGTCATTTTCTATGTTTTTTTGTCATCTTTCATCATCCCTCTGAAAAAGGTACATTAAATAGAATCTGAGGAGGGAGGTGAGCAGCAAGCATGGTAAGGAAAGTTACATTACTGGGATGGGATTGAAAGATACACTCGCTCTATGGGATGAAGAGAGGCATGATATAAGATTCGATTTTACTGTGACTATTGTATAGGAATGCCCAAATTCCAGCGCCAAACGGCCCAAACCCATATTGTGCCAATGTTTGTCATCATAGTCATGTGACCCAAGTGTCAGAATTGGTGTTTTGTATTTGAAAATAAAAGAGAATACAATAAGCCATCACCCAGCCATCGCCCATGCCCAGAAACAGTAATATCTTGCCTCGCTGGGTTTTATGTAGTCACTGGGACATTCATACTGCACACAAATGTGCAGGTAACTGTCAAAATAAAGGAAACACTTGAGTAAATGAGGGATGCAAAGTATTTTGAAAGCAGGTGCTTCCACACAGGTCTGGTTCCTGAATGAATTAAGCAATTAACATCCCATCATGCTTAGGGGCATGTATAAAATGACCAGTTGCCCATTTTTTGGGCTAATATGGTGTCGCATCTCTCCAATAGAGTTCCAGATACTGTAGGATATATGCCAAGACACATTGAGGGCAGCAGGTAGCCTAGTGGTTAGAGCGTTGGGCCAGTAACTGAAAAGTTGCTAGATTGAATCCCCGAGCTGACAAGGTAAAAATTTGTCGGTCTGCCCCTGAACAAGGCACTGTTCCTAGGCTATCATTGTAAATATGAATTTGTTGCTAACTGACTTGCCTGGTCAAATAAAAACATTTGTAAACAAAAATGGAACTGTTCTGGCGGCTCGTGGCCCTATTAAGACACATTATGTTGGTGTTTCCTTTATTTTGGCAGTTACATGTAGGTACATAATGACTAGATAACTGAAGGATGATAAGTTGTTTTCTTGAAACAGCCATTACTAGTATTGATGAAGATGATGTCAGCCCCCAAAATTCCTCAGTGACTATGTTGTAACACATACATCACTCTTGTCGGCCTTTAAAATGATTGATAACGTAAGTGATTTTTTTTTCCCCTCTCTCTGTTATTACTCTTTGCTTGGCAGCCTGCCAATGGGTTCTGATGATGTAGTTTACTACTGTGAACAAACAAAGGTGACTTACACCCTCAACTCCCAAAACTGCCATTATCTTCTGCTGTTCATGCTGGGCGGTGGCCATCTTTACGATCACATTATGTGCATGTACTGAACATGTATACTACGTCAAGGAGAAATGATATTGCACGGATGTCTGTCGAAGTTTAAAACCAATACCTCAACAGGACTGTTGATACTTTGAATGACTTTGTTCGTGTTTGACATATTTAAAATTATACATTGCTATGTAGCTGGCATTCATTTAACAGGGAATCATTCAAATTGAAACGTCAAAGTTGAATTGGCAGCACACACTATGTACTACAGTCATATGACCTTGAAAGAAGAAATTAAAGTTTGAGGCTTTACAGAAACATTACATAAGGAGTACAGTTTATACACAGTTAATGCGCTGACATGTTGAACTGTTTGGAATGTTGATTGCCACATTGTATATATTAAGTCAACGTATGAGTTGGGGCTACAGTATACTTTGAGTATACATGCCGACAATAGTACAGACATGAATTAGTAATGTCAAAAGCTGTTTAGTTCCTTATGTAGAGAACATATGGGTTAGGCTAATGTATGATCACAAAATGTTAAACAACTGCTGAGTTTAATAATATATCTACGGTCAGTTATTCCAAAGGATTAGAGTGTGTAGACTTATGACTATATTTGGACTTAGATGCTGCAGTTGTGGATGAATTCAGGCACATGAGTAGCACGGTAAGCACATCATTTACTTCAATCTATTTGCTTGTTTTTCCTTCCCCGGTAAATCTTTTCTGGTGCTGTGCACAAGTTTACAAAAAACGTTGAGGCTGAGTTCAATCAATGCACTTGCAACCCCAAATGGGAGATTTTATTGCAAGGTTTGACCCAGTTTGCAATTGGTCAATATTTCCAGGCAAAGTTCTGCTAACCCTCTCAAGAAGAAAGTGTGGGGGTTGCTAAGCGAGACTTTGACATGTGCTGTCTGATTCCTTCCTATTCATACCCTGAATATCTATTTTACATCCAGTTACATCTTCAATGCATCCACTGGTATAGCAACCAGACCATTATACCCTTTTCCATTGCCCCAACAGTTCAAAGTTGCATGCAAGCCTTGACCTACCGGCTGGTCTGCAGCACACTCATCCTTCATGTTGAGGTTCATATTGAGTGCTGCGGAGGCCCCGTGGAGTAGTGGACTACAGGGGCATCCCACTGGGACCTCAGGGTTATGTGAGGAGAGATGTGGCCCCGGGCCACTGATCTCAACTTGCTGACACAGCGAAACTCAAATGATGTTTTGACATGCAGCTTCCAGGAAAACTTGGGAAAATGTGTTTGTTTTTCAACCTTTATTTCAGTTAAGAACAACTTCTTATTTTCAATGACGGCCTAGGAACAGTGGGTTAACTGCCTGTTCAGGGGCAGAACGACAGATTTGTACCTTGTCATCTCGGGGATTTGAACTTGCAACCTTTCGGTTACTAGTCTAACCACTACGCTACCCTGCCCTGCCACCCCAGGGTAGCCTAGTGTCTCTTGTTAAATTATGAAGCCAGGTTTCAGATAGTATCTGTTTTATATGCTTTAGCTATGCTTAATTAAGTTTACCTATCACAATGGAACCAATCGAGTAGACCCAAAAGTGTAGATCCCTGAATCAAAAGATCGAAGTAGAGTGTGTATTCGAAGGAAAAGATACGTTTTTAACCAAGGACTGATGGGGCCCCAGCCCCAGGTCTGATGTCATACAGCTGATACTCAGATGACATTTGAACACTAAACCCAACATATATCTGAATTAATGAGGAGGAGACAGTACACACCACTGAGTTAAAACAGGCACCCTATTCCCTATGGAGTGAACTACTTTTGACCAGGGTCCATAGTGCTCTGTGTAGGTCTCATTCAAGTCTCATTCAAAGTCTCATTCAAAGCATCTGTCCACACCACAGATTGGCCTTCTCTTTTAACATAGTGTACATGCAGCTGGTTGGGGGTGGTGAGTCCTACAACAGGAAGGGAAGGGATAGAGTTGGTGTGTGTGGGGATGGGAGGTTTGTCACGTTCTGACCTTAGTTCCTTTTTTATGTCTTTGTATTATGTTGGTCAGGGCGTGAGTTGGGGTGGGTAGTCTATGTTCTTTTTTCTATGTTATATTTCTATGTGTTTGGCCTAGTATGGTTCTCAATCAGAGGCAGGTGTCGTTCATTGTCTCTGATTGAGAATCATACTTAGGTAGCCTGTTTTCCCCATTTTGGTTGTGGGTGTTCAATTTCTGTTTAGTGTCTGGTTCACCTAGCAGAACTGTTTCATTTTCTCTTCGTTGTTATTTTGTGTAGTGTTCAGTTTTTCAATTAAAATATAACGAACACTTACCATGCTGCATATTTGTCCGATCCTTCTTACTCTTCCTCAGACGAAGAGGAGATTCGTTACAGGGTTGTTCTGGACATCATTAAGACCTACTGTAGCAGTTCTCAGTAAACCTCAGGCTATACGAAGACAATCTAGACTCAATGGATCATGGATTTTCATTCAAAATGAATAGATGCTCAAACTAAACAAAGCACAAACCTGGCATGTGTCCCTCTGTGTCCTTTTCCCACTGAACACAATGACAGATGTAAATCCTAACAAGCAAGAATAAACTCTATTGAGGTTCATGCTATTTACAAAGTTTGCAAATGTAAACTACTTCTGCAGACAGCTAGTTGGGTTGAGTAATGGTTTTCAAAGAGGATGTCATACAAATTTAATTCAACCCTATAGTGTTAACATTAGGTACGGAAACCTACCTACCTTTCGGGCATGTTCAACGAAACTATACTGTAATGTAACTCATTCAGCTGGAGCATATTGCTATGCTAATGTTATGGGTTCATATTTTGTTTCCTGATTTGCAATAACCCAACTTCCTCCTCTATTAGAGGGAATGAATAATGCAACAATGTCTACAATGTTTAGAAACGCATATCTTGGGATATTAACATTTATGCCAACCTTGAGTCTCTCTCTTTTCCTCTCTCTCTCACACACACACACACACACACACACACACACACACACACACGCACGCACGCACGCACGCACGCACACTCACACGCACACACGCACGCACGCACGCACACACACACACACACACACACACACACACACACACACACACACACACACACACACACACACACACACACACACACACACACACACACACACACACACACACACACAGGATTGGTGCTTTGTAGTTAGACCTCAAAGCTCTTATGAGGGGGAGACCAATAATACAAAAATACTGAAGCTTACCATATTGCTGGCAGTTGCCTTGGGTTTGGCACTCATAAAAAGTGACACATTTGAATATCAATATGCATATTTATGTACAGTGTATTGACTCAATGTTGCAACATATCTCTACCTTCTCTTCCTTTGGTATGGTCATTGTCATCAGTACTTGTTTACATCACCTACACATAATTTAAAAATGTAGAGAGTCAAGCTGGCTCCGGCTCAGCTACCCTCCCTCCCATGAGAGCAGAGCACATTCCACCTCCTCTCTCTGTTTAGGGACCCGATCTACCCATCTGCCCCAGAGCCAAATTCCTTCCCTGGTTTCTGGGAACGTATCACTCTGCTTTAGATACCCTACTCTGAAAGGGCTGCAGCCTGTCTGCCTGCCTATCAGGGGCCAAAATGCTACAAATTACTTCAAAATCAGCCAAAGTCTTCCTTTTAACCCGTGACAGATCACTGCTGGGCCTTTATGTTGGGGATAAATGGAAAGAAACAGGACACATGATACAACAGGAGTCTTGTGAATGACAACAGGATGGATGTCTACAGGAATAATATGTGAATAGAGATCTTCTTAATAAAGCATCGTTCTGATTAAATGTCACCCTTTAAAATCAGAACGGCAAATAAGCATTGCAGATAACAAGACGCTTAATGGTTGGACATATACAAGAGTACAGTACAGTATACCCACCTTCTACAGGTCTCCATTTTCTGATCTTTCTGGTGTTTCTTTCCTACAGAGTCAGTTATAAGTGTGTGTGTGTGTGTGTGTGTGTGTGTGTGTGTGTGTGTGTGTGTGTGTGTGTGTGTGTGTGTGTGTGTGTGTGTGTGTGTGCGTGCGTGCGTGCGTGCGTGCGTGCGTGCGTGCGTGCGTGCGTGCGTGCGTGCGTGTGTGTGTGCTTGCGTGCATGCGTGCGTGCATACATATGTGATACCCCAGTACCACATTCCTCCTGTTAGTCAAACAGACAGAGAAGTGTGGGGAGACAGCCTGAGGCTTCTCTGGCCTAGTTCACTCTTATCTTTCGTAATGAACCCTTCTGACATTGACCTGGCAAGCATCAGCCTCAGCAGCGCTGAAGGGAACATCACATGAAAGCTGACCTCTTAGTTCAGATATACGTAAGCTACACCATATCCATACCGTACCAAACACACTGGTCTCCATCCAATCAATCCTACTCCTCTGTCGCGTGACGTACTCTAGATTAAAGCTTTGTAAATACATGCTAAAATGTGTCCTGTGTCCTAATCTTGTCCACATTCTGATTATATGCATATTTTCAGAAATATGTCTACAAGTGACTTCCGCCGCCGACAGAGATGGCCGCCTCGCTTCACGTTCCTAGGAAACTATGAAGTATTTTGATTTTTTACATTACAGTATTTTTTATTTATTACATTGGTACCCCAGGTAATCTTAGGTTTTATTACATACAGTCAGGAGGAACTACTGGATATAAGCGCAACGTCCACTAACCATCATTACGACCAGGAATACGACTTTCCCGAAGCGGATGCTGTGTTTTGCCTTCCACCCGGGACAATGGATCAGATCCCAGCCGGCGAACCAATACAACGGCGCCGTAAAAGGGGCAGACGAAGCAGTCTTCTGGTCAGGCTCCGGAGACGGGCACATCGCGACCGCTCCCGAGCATTCTACTCGCTAATGTCCAGTCTCTTGACAACAAGGTTGATGTAATCCGAGCAAGGGTGGTATTCCAGAGAGACATCAGAGACTGTAACGTTCTTTGCTTCACGGAAACATGGCTCACTCGAGACACGCTATCGGAGTCGGTGCAGCCAGCTGGTTTCTTCATGCATTGCGCCGACAAAAACAAACATTTTTCTGGTAAGAAGAGGGGCGGGGGTTATGCCTTATGATTAACAAGACGTGGTGTGATCATAACATAATACAGGAACTCAAGTCCTTCTGTTCACCTGACTTAGAATTCCTCACAATCAAATGTCGACCGCATTATCTACCAAGAGAATTCTCTTTGATTATATACACAGCCTCATATATTCCCCCGCAAGCAGACACATTGATGGCCCTGAACAAACTTTATTTGACTCTATGTAAACGGGAAACCACATATCCTGAGGCTGCATTCATTGTAGCTGGGGGTTTTTAACAAGGCTAATTTGAAAATAAGACTCCCTAAATTCTATCAGCATAACGATTGTGCTACCAGGGCTGGTTAAACCCTGGATCATTGTTATTCTAACTTCCGCGACGCATATAAGGCCCCCGCCCTCCTTTTGGAAAAGCTGACCACAACTCCATTTTGTTGCTTCCAGCCTATAGACAGAAACTAAAACAGGAAGCTCCCGCTCTCAGGTCTGTTCAACGCTGGTCCGACCAATCTGTGTTATGCAGGTGAGTGAGGACCCAAAAGCGACTTAACAGAAACTGAGTTTATTAAAGTCCAAACAGAGAAAACATAATCCTCAATCCTTAACAGGAAATGTCCAAACAGGGAAAACATAAATCCTCTTAGTTGGGGAGAGTTGCAGGGCTTGCGGCAACAGACTGCAGGTCCCTTCGGGTAGGCGCGGGCCGTAGAGGATAGTGACACCTGCTCACACGCAGTATCTGAAGACGAGGCAGAATACAACAGAACGGAACAAGGGTACAGCAAACGGCAAACAAGAATCCGACAAGGACAGAAGCAGAAACAGAGAGAGAAATAGAGACTTAATCAGAGGGCAAAATAGGGGACAGGTGTGAAAGAGTAAACGAGGTCGTTAGGAGAATGAGGAACAGCTGGGAGCAGGAACGGAACGATAGAGAGAGAGAGGAATAGAGAGAGAGAAAGAAACCTAATAAGACCAGCAGGGGGAAACGAAGAGAAGTGAAAGCACAGGGACAAGACATGACAATACAATACATGACAGTACCCCCCCACTCACCGTGCGCCTCCTGGCGCACTCGAGGAGGAAACCTGGCGGCAACGGAGGAAATCATCGATCAGCGAACGGTCCAGCACGTCCCGAGATGGAACCCAACTCCTCTCCTCAGGACCGTAACGGGAAACGATGAAGAGGGAATCTAGTGCAATTACTATTATAAAAATGAGACACGGGTAGAGAACTGTAAGAGTTTGAGCAATCAGGACCAAACAGGCCAGGAGAGTAACAACTATGGACAGACTGAGACACAGCAAGGCTAAAACCAGGAACAGGAGAGAGGCGGTGGCTGTGGACAGACTGAGACACAGCAAGTGCAGGAGCAGGACCAGGAGAGATACGGTGGCTGGGGACAGACTGAGACACAGCAAGGGCAGGAAAGATGCGGTGGCAGGGGACAGACTGAGACACAGCAAGGGCAGGAGAGATGCGGTGGCTGGGGACAGACTGAGACCCAGCAAGGCCAGGAGCAGAAGCAGGAAGAGAGTTACCGGACTTAGTCTGCGCGCAGTCCGAACAAGCAGCCACGAAACGGCGCGTGTCACGCTCCTGAGTAGGCCACCAAAAACGCTGGCGAATAGAAGCAAGCGTACCCCGAACGCCGGGGTGGCCAGCTAACTTGGCAGCGTGAGCCCACTGAAGAACGGCCAGACGAGTAAAAACGGGAACGAAAAGAAGGTTCCTAGGACAAGCGCGCGGTGACGGAGTGTGAGTGAGTGCTTGCTTTACCTGTCTCTCAATTCCCCAGACAGTCAACCCGACAACACGCCCCTCAGGGAGAATCCCCTCGGAGTCGGTAGAGGCTACAGAAGAACTGAAGAGACGGGATAAAGCATCAGGCTTGGTGTTCTTAGTGCCCGGACGATAAGAAATAACGAACTCGAAACGAGCGAAAAACAACGCCCAACGAGCCTGACGCGCATTGAGTCGTTTGGCAGAACGGATGTACTCAAGGTTCTTATGGTCAGTCCAAACGACAAAAGGAACGGTCGCCCCCTCCAACCACTGTCGCCATTCGCCTAGGGGTAAGCGGATGGCGAGCAGTTCGCGGTTTCCCACATCATAGTTACGTTCCGACGGCGACAGGCGATGAGAAAAATACGCGCAAGGATGGACCTTATCGTCAGAATGGGAGCGCTGGGACAGAATGGCTCCCACGCCCACCTCTGACGCGTCAACCTCGACAATGAATTGTTTAGTGACGTCAGGAGTAACAAGGATAGGAGCAGATGTAAAACGCTTCTTGAGAAGATCAAAAGCTCCCTGGGCGGAAACGGACCACTTAAAGCACGTCTTGACAGAAGTAAGGGCTGTGAGAGGGGCTGCCACTTGACCGAAATTACGAATGAAACGCCGATAGAAATTCGCGAAACCGAGAAAGCGCTGCAGTTCGACACGTGACTTAGGGACGGGCCAATCGCTGACAGCATGGACCCTAGCGAGATCCATCTGAATGCCTTCAGCGGAAATAACAGAACCGAGAAAAGTGACGGAGGAGACATGAAAAGCGCACTTCTCAGCCTTCACATAAAGACAATTCTCTAAAAGGCGCTGGAGGACACGTCGAACGTGCTGAACATGAATCTGGAGTGACGGTGAAAAAATCAGGATCTCGTCAAGGTACACAAAAACAAAGATGTTCAGCATGTCACTCAGTACATCATTCACTAATGCCTGAAAGACAGCTGGAGCATTAGCGAGACCGAACGGCAGAACCCGGTATTCAAAATGCCCTAACGGAGTGTTAAACGCCGTTTTCCACTCGTCCCCCTCCCTGATGCGCACGAGATGGTAAGCGTTACGAAGGTCCAACTTAGTAAAGAACCTGGTTCCCTGCAGAATCTCGAAAACTGAAGACATAAGGGGAAGCGGATAACGATTCTTAACCGTTATGTCATTCAGCCCTCGATAATCCACGCAGGGGCGCAGGGTCCCGTCCTCTTCCTTAACAAAAAAGAACCCCGCTTCGGCGGGAGAGGAGGAAGGGACCACGGTACCGGTGTCGAGAGCTACAGACAAATAATCTTTGAGAGCCTTACGTTCGGTAGCCGACAGAGAGTCTAGTCTAGGTGTAAAAGGTGAACAAAAAATCAAAAAAGAAATGGTTTCACTATGATTACCAGAGACAGTGAGGGTTAAAGGTAGCGTTTCACGCTGAATCCTGGGAAGAGGACTACCATCCAAGGCGAACATAACCGTGGGCTCCCCTAACTGCCTGAGAGGTATGTCATGTTCCCGAGCCCAGGCTTCGTCCATAAAACAGCCCTCCGCCCCAGAGTCTATTAATGCACTGCAGGAAGCTGCCGAACCGGTCCAGCGTAGATGGACCGACAAGGTAGTACAGGAACTTGACGGAGAGGCCAGAGTAGTAGCGCTTACCAGTAGCCCTCCGCTTACTGATGAGCTCTGTCCTTTTACTGGACATGAAATGACAAAATGACCAGCGGAACCGCAATAGAGACAGAGGCGGTTGGTGATTCTCCGTTCCCTCTCCTTAGTCGAGATGTGAATACCCCCCAGCTGCATGGGCTCAACACCTGAGCCAGTGGGGGGAGATGGTAGTGACGGGGAGAGGGGGGACACTGTTAACGCGAGCTCTCTTCCATGAGCTCGGTGACGAAGATCTACCCGTCGTTCTATGCGAATAGCTAGTTCAATCAAAGAATCCACGCTGGATGGAACCTCCCAGGAGAGAATCTCATCCTTAACCTCAGCGTGGAGTCCCTCCAGAAAACGAGCGAGCAACGCCGGCTCGTTCCAGTCACTGGAGGCAGCAAGAGTGCGAAACTCTATAGAGTAATCCGTTATGGATCGATTACCTTGACATAGGGAAGACAGGGACCAGGAAGCTTCTTTCCCAAAAACAGAACGATCAAAAACCCGTATCATCTCCTCCTTAAAGTTCTGATACTGGTTAGTACACTCAGCCCTTGCCTCCCAGATTGCCGTGCCCCACTCACGAGCCCGTCCAGTAAGGAGAGATATGACATAGGCGATACGAGCAATACCCCTGGAGTACGTGTGGGGCTGGAGAGAGAACACAATATCACACTGGGTAAGGAACGAGCGACATTCAGTGGGCTCCCCAGAGTAACACGGTGGGTTATTAATTCTGGGCTCCGGAGACCCGGAAGCCCAGGAGGTAACCGGTGGATCGAGGCGGAGATTGTGAATCTCCTCCGAGAGGCCGGAGACTTGGGCGGCCAGGGTCTCAACGGCATGTCGAGCAGCAGACAATTCCTGTTCGTGTCTGCCTAGCATCGCTCCCTGGAACTCGGTGGCAGAGTAGAGAGGATCCGTAGTCGCTGGGTCCATTCTTGGTCGGATTCTTCTGTTATGCAGGTGAGTGAGGACCCAAAAGCGACTTAACAGAAACTGAGTTTATTAAAGTCCAAACAGAGAAAACATAATCCTCAATCCTTAACAGGAAATGTCCAAACAGGGAAAACATAAATCCTCTTAGTTGGGGAGAGTTGCAGGGCTTGCGGCAACAGACTGCAGGTCCCTTCGGGTAGGCGCGGGCCGTAGAGGATAGAGACACCTGCTCACACGCAGTATCTGAAGACGAGGCAGAATACAACAGAACGGAACAAGGGTACAGCAAACGGCAAACAAAAATCCGACAAGGACAGAAGCAGAAACAGAGAGAGAAATAGAGACTTAATCAGAGGGCAAAATAGGGGACAGGTGTGAAAGAGTAAACGAGGTCGTTAGGAGAATGAGGAACAGCTGGGAGCAGGAACGGAACGATATAGAGAGAGAGGAATAGAGAGAGAGAAAGAAACCTAATAAGACCAGCAGGGGGAAACGAAGAGAAGAGAAAGCACAGGGACAAGACATGACAATACAATACATGACACGCTTCAAGATTGCTTCGATTACGAGGATTGGGATATGTTCCGCATTGCATCCAACAACAACATTGACGAACACGCTGATTCGGTGAGCGAGTTCATTAGAAAGTGCATTGGCGATGTCGTACCCACAGCAACTAAAACATTCCCAAACCGGAAACTGTGGATTGATGGCAGCATTCGGGTGAAACTGAAAGTGCAAACCATTGCTTTTAACCAGGGCAAGGTGACCGGAAACATGACCAAATACAAACAGTGTAGCTATTCCCTCCGCAAGGCAATCAAACAAGCTAAGCGTCAGTATAGAGAGAAAGTAGAGTCGCAATTCAATGGCTCAGACACAAGAGGTATGTGGCAGGGTCTACAGTCAATCATGGATTACAAAAAGAAAACCAGCCCTGTCACGGACCAGGATCTTTTGCTCCCAGACAGACTAAACAACTTATTTGCTCGCTTTGAGGACAATACAGTGCCACTGACATGGCCCGCTACCAAAACCTGCGGACTCTCCTTCACTGCAGCCCACGTCAGTAAAACATTTAAACGTGTTAAACCTCGCAAGGCTGCAGGCCCACAAACGGCATCCTCAGAGCATGCGCAGACCAGCTGGCTGTTGTGTTTACAGACATATTCAATCAATCCTTATCCCAGTCGGCTGTTCCCACATGCTTCAAGAGGGCCACTATTGTTCCTGTTCCCAAGAAAGCTAAGGAAACTGAGCTAAACGACTACCTCCCCGTAGCACTCACTTCCGTCATCATGAAGTGCTTTGAGAGACAAGTCAAGAACCATATCACCTCCACCCTACCTGACACCCTAGACCCACTCTAATTTACTTACCTCCCCAATAGGTCCACAGACGACGCAATCGCAACCACACTGCACACTGCCTTAACCCATCTGGACAAGAGGAATACCCATGTGAGAATGCTGTTCATCGACTACAGCTCAGCATTTAACACCATAGTACCCTCCAAACTCGGGTCTCGACCTCGCTCTGTGCAACTTCTCCTGTCCTATTCGGTGTCCTGTGTGAATCTAAGTGTGCGTTCTCTAATTCTCTCCTTCTCTCTTTCTTTCTCTCTCTCGGAGGACCTGAGCCCTAGGACCATGCCCCAGGACTACCTGACATGATGACTCCTTCCTGTCCCCAGTCCACCTGGCCATGCTGCTGCTCCAGTTTCAACTGGCCTGGGCCCTAGGACCATGTCCCAGGACTACCTGACATGATGACTCCTTGCTGTCCCCAGTCCACCTGGCCATGCTGCTGCTCCAGTTTCAACTGTTCTGCCTTACTGTTATTCAACCATGCTGTTCATTTATGAACATTTGAACATCTTGGCCACGTTCTGTTATAATCTCCACCTGGCACAGCCAGAAGAGGACTGGCCACCCCACAAATGGTCTCTCTAATTCTCTCTTTCTTTCTCTCTCTCGGAGGACCTGAGCCCTAGGACCGTGCCCCAGGACTACCTGAAATGATGGCTCCTTGCTGTCCCCAGTCCACCTGACTGTGCTGCTGCTCCAGTTTCAACTGTTCTGCCTTATTATTGTTCGACCATGCTGGTCATTTATGAACATTTTAACATCTTGGTCATGTTCTGTTATAATCTCTACCCGGCACAGCCAGAAGAGGACTGGCCACCCCACATAGCCTGGTTCCTCTCTAGGTTTCTTCCTAGGTTTTGGCCTTTCTAGGGAGTTTTTCCTAGCCACCGTGCTTTTACACCTGCATTGTTTTGCTGTTTGGGGTTTTAGCCTGGGTTTCTGTACAGCACTTTGAGATATCAGCTGATGTACGAAGGGCTATATAAATAAATTTGATTTGATTTGATTTGATTTGAACTGGGTACTGGACTTTCTGACTGGCCGCCCCATGGTGGTGAGGGTACGTAACAACATATCCACCCCGCTGATCCCCAACACTGGGGCCCCACTAGGGTGCATTCTGAGCCCTCTCCTGTACTCCCTGTTCACCCACGACTGCGTGGCCATGCAGGCCTCCAACTCAATCATCAAGTTCGCAGACGACACTACAGTGGTAAGCTTGATGACCAACAATGATGAGGCGGCCTACAGGGAGGAGGTGAGGGCCCTCGGAGAGTGGTGTCAGGAAAATAATCTCTCACTTAACGTCACCAACAAAACAAAGGAGCTGATCGTGAACGTCAGGAAACAGCAGAGGGAGCACGCCCCCATCCACATCGACGGGACCACAGTGGAGAAGGTGGAAAGCTTCAAGTTCCTCGGCGTACACATCACTGACGATCTGAAATGGTCCACCCACACAGACAGTGTGGTGAAGAAGGTGCAACAGTGCCTCTTCAACCTCAGGAGGCTGAAGAAATGTAAAATCCTCACAAACTGCACAATTGTACAATAGAGAGCATCCTCTCGGGCTGTATCACCGCCTGGTATGGCAACTGCAATGCCCGCAACTTCAGGGCTTTCCAGGGGGGGGGAAAAACAGCACCTATCTCAAGGCCATCAGACTGTTAAATAGCCATCACTAGCCGGCCCTATATACTGTACATAGTCTTGGAATCACTGACCACTTTAATAATGGAACAATAGTCACTTTAATAATGTAATATGTATATACTGTATTCTATTCTACTGTTATTTAGTCAATGCCACTCCAACATTGCTATATCTAATATTTATATATTTCTTAATTCCATTCTTTTACTTGTAGATGTATATGTATTGTTGTGAATTGTTAGATACTACTGCACTGTTGCTAAACTCACAATAACATCTGCTAAATATGTGTATGTGACCAATAAAATTTGATTTGATTTGGTTGCACATTAAAGGGAAGAGACAGTGAGATCATTTCCTGTTATTGAGTTTCGACAGAGCATTGTTTCGTTTCCTGGCAACGCAACCATGACAACATAGGGGTCATGTTCTAAAAGATTGTTCGATTTTCACTTCGGGTATTTTCCACATAACGTACACTGAGTATACCAAACATTAGGAACACCCCACCCCCCCCACCCCTACTACCATACCCTGTTCAAATTCACCCTCTGAATGGCACACATACACAATCCATGTTTCAATTGTCTCAAGGCTTAAAAATAATTATTTAACCCATCTCCACCCCTTCATCTACACTGATTGAAGTGGATTTTTCTTAATTTTTTTTTATTTCACCTTTATTTAACCAGGTAGGCTAGTTGAGAACAAGTTCTCATTTGCAACTGCGACCTGGCCAAGATAAAGCATAGCAGTGTGAACAGACAACACAGAGTTACACATGGAATAAACAATTAACAAGTCAATAACACAGTAGAAAAAAATGGGCAGTCTATATACAAATTGTGCAAAAGGCATGAGGAGGTAGGCGAATAATACAGTTTTGCAGATTAACACTGGAGTGATAAATGATCAGATGGTCATGTACAGGTAGAGATATTGGTGTGCAAAAGAGCAGAAAAATAAATAAATAAAAACAGTATAAAAAACAGTATGGGAATGAGGTAGGTGAAAATGGGTGGGCTATTTTCCTATAGACTATGTACAGCTGCAGCGATCGGTTAGCTGCTCGGATAGCTGATGTTTGAAGTTGGTGAGGGAGATAAAAGTCTCCAACTTCAGCGATTTTTGCAATTCGTTCCAGTCACAGGCAGCAGAGTACTGGAACGAAAGGCGGCCAAATGATGTGTTGGCTTTAGGGATGATCAGTGAGATACACCTGCTGGAGCGCGTGCTACGGATGGGTGTTGCCATCGTGACCAGTGAACTGAGATAAGGCGGAGCTTTACCTAGCATGGACTTGTAGATGACCTGGAGCCAGTGGGTCTGGCGACGAATATGTAGTGAGGGCCAGCCGACTAGAGCATACAAGTCGCAGTGGTGGGTGGTATAAGGTGCTTTAGTGACAAAACGGATGGCACTGTGATAGACTGCATCCAGTTTGCTGAGTAGAGTGTTGGAAGCCATTTTGTAGATGACATCGCCGAAGTCGTGGATCGGTAGGATAGTCAGTTTTACTAGGGTAAGCTTGGCAGCGTGAGTGAAGGAGGCTTTGTTGCGGAATAGAAAGCCGACTCTTGATTTGATTTTCGATTGGAGATGTTTGATGTGGGTCTGGAAGGAGAGTTTGCAGTCTAGCCAGACACCTAGGTACTTATAGATGTCCACATATTCAAGGTCGGAACCATCCAGGGTGGTGATGCTAGTCGGGCATGCGGGTGCAGGCAGCGATCGATTGAAAAGCATGCATTTGGTTTTACTCGCGTTTAAGAGCAGTTGGAGGCCACGGAAGGAGTGCTGTATGGCATTGAAGCTCGTTTGGAGGTTAGATAGCACAGTGTCCAATGACGGGCCGAAAGTATATAGAATGGTGTCGTCTGCGTAGAGGTGGATCAGGGAATCGCCCGCAGCAAGAGCAACATCATTGATATACACAGAGAAAAGAGTCGGCCCGAGAATTGAACCCTGTGGCACCCCCATAGAGACTTAACACGAGACATCAATAAGGGATCATAGCTTTCACCTGGATTCACCTGGTCAGTCGATGTCATGGAAAGAGCAGGTGATCTTAATGTTTTGTACACCCAGTGAATGTTGATGAAATAATACCTGCTTGTTGACAAGCAGAGACACATAAGCTGTTACACAAACATTTCGTCAAACCAAGCAGAACTAGTAATCCACGATAGCTTTCTAACTAGGTATCCCCTGATGGTGTCCCTGTATAATGTATCTATTATTGCTTGTTATCTGAGGCACCAGCTTAGCTTTCACTCCCAGTTGTGCAAGTCATAGCTAGGGGCCCCCTCCTGTACATAACATTTGACTCAGTATGGGCAGTCGGTACGTGATCTCCCAAGTCAAACATGTACAGAGAATAATGCCATTTCATTTAATTTTCTAATGATTTAAGCAAGTTGTGTTTACCATGTGGTCCGGTGTGGCTCAGTTAGTAGAGCATGGCACTTGTCATGCCAGGGTTGTGGGTTCGATTCCCACAGGGGACCAGTATGAACAAATATGAGAAAGTATGCACTCACTACTGAGAGTTGATCTGGATAAGTGTGTCTGCTAAAAATGGAAATGTTTAACACAAGCTTATATTAAGCTACAGAAATACATACCTCCTTTGCAAGTCTGAAATGGACAAGTTACATGGTGTAACCTACAAATGGCTAACTGTTATCACAAATAGTGTAAAACCTTGGCTTGAACTATGATCCATTGTAATTGAGTAACTGTTAACTTGTATCTGCCCTAATCATTTCAAATAAATCCATTTGGAGTTGGATACATGTTCAGTGGTAACTTTCCCTCCAAGGAACTGATTTAGTGCATTTCTACACAATCTAAAATGCTATTTGGAGAACAGCAAAAATGACTCGCGCCATCATCACCTTGGCTGCTGTAGCTTCGTTCACCAGAGTTGATAAGAGACATACATAACATTCTGGAACAAACACATGCCATAGCCTACAGCAATAAGCTGCTGAACACTAGCTCAGCACAGGGATTAAAAACTCTAGTTTGGTTTCCTTTCAAGTCAAACAGCAGTTACCTAGCCATCTTCCCACCTCTGCACTGCTTTCGTCAACACAGCTGAGAGAGAGAAGTTCTCTCACTGCAACTGTGCTCTCCAAAGTCCCCCCAAAAAAGCCAGCCAGCCAATCAAACAGTTCTCCCCTTGGCATGGAGCCTGTATTACTGCTTAACTGCTAGAACAAACGGAACATCCACTCGTAACGATTTCTTCAATAATATGACAAACATTCTTGGTGGGCCCTCTCATTGGCCCATTGAAGCTCAGCCCCTGGTGTGTATACTGTACATCTTATCTTATAATTATATTTCTTATAATGTGTGTGTTTCCTCTTGTGAATGTCTGCTGTCTCAAACTGCAAACATGAATGTGCAACTGATGTGTACATTCTGATCTAACATAAATGTGATTAATAAAATATCCAGCGAATGTGAATCTATACTACACAATCACAACAGTCATCATTAAAGGCCGTTGAAAACAGTGGATTAGTGAAGAGATTGATACAGATTGTCGACGGGTTGTAAAGGTTGACATCATGAGGATGAAAGCATGCACAGGAAGTGATGTGGTGTCATAAAGAGGGGCCACACACACCACAGAGGAAGACATGAGGTTGTATGGCCGCACTGATAGGATAGGCAGGAAGTATAGACAAACATAGAGAGGTAAACAATACCATGTCTCTTAGCAACAAGATGTGACTGTGGTTTCATCTAAAAGGACACCCTATTCACCCTTTTCCCTATATAGTACACTACTTTTAACCAGAGCCCCATGATTAGGGTGCCACTTTGGACTCTACTTGTCACTTGACTTCAGATGATGTTTAGCCATCATCATTCCTCGATAGGTATAATTCTACAACATAATATCCTGCTTTGGGTTATCTAACTCAATATTGTTCCTGACTGTCATGTCCACAACAATACATTTGTTTCACATTATGCATGTTTCAGAATGAGAATGATGTAGGCTAGCCCTGTTTGCTGCATTGATATCCATATTATTTGCATTAAGAGAGCGTGGAGAGCTCTGATGCTCTATGTTGGGTGCTGCTGTAAACACCACTGCAATGATTGGACAGTACTGATAAGGGGCCAATGTGAGGAGAGATGATATATGCCAGGAAGTTGCCTGGTGGTGACCTATGTGTCACAGAGACAATGGTGGCCAAGGTTAACCATGAGAGAGCAGGACCACAGAGAGATAAGTGACCAGAGAGATACTGTTAAAGGGGTAGTGCAGTCAAATACTTGATTTACCTGTTTTTTTCCAACACTATGAGGTCGAAGTAACACTTTGAAATTGTGAAAATTATGAAATTGCCCTTCAGTATAAGATTATTACTTTTTTCTGCCTGGAATTTCAGCCTGTTCAGGTGGGAAGTTTTTTTTTTTTTGCCCAAAAGCATGACATCACAATCTGATCTGATTATCCTGACCAATGACCTGTCATCTTTTATTTGCATATGTATCCTCCTACTTTACTTAAGTGGGGTAGGCTCTCTAGAGTCTAGACGATCCTATCCACCAACCAGGGCTGTGTATGTAAGTATATTTTATATGTTTGTAATAACATGCTCTCATTGGACTGAGCATTTCAATGGCAAAAGGAAGCGTGCTATTTTCATGAAATAAACACACACAGTTATGTATTAGACATACAGTGATGATTTAAAAATACATTAAAAAGACTGCATGGGTGCTTAAAATAAAACACATGGTCAGCCAGGACTGCCAGGAACAGTCAAACAGTCCCTTTCCAATAGCGGACTCCACCACTGACACCAGAAACATTAGTGAATCAGTAGCAAAGCCTGTAACATTCACATTATAGGCCATCTATATATGTATTGTATATATGCCATTTAGCAGACATCCAGAAACAGTCATGTGAATCAGTAGCAAAACCCACTACCTGGCGTAACATGCTCTACAACTATAGGGACCACCATCTCTGTTATTACCCTGGTGGGGACAGAAATCCCACTGCACTGGGGCAGAGTTTGAAGTAAAAAGTCTAGTGACGAAGAGGACAGGAAGTAAGCAGGCTAAGCAGGTGCAATTTCCTGTTAATGCTGAGAATGGATACGGGGGAGAGGAAGAGGAGGGGGGGGGGGTTGTGGGTAACAGATGGTTGGATTTTAGAACCGAGGGAGAGCAGAACCGAGATACGAGGAGAATAGGAAGAAGGGAAGAAGATGGAAAGAAGTGGAAGGATGTGGGTTGGACCGAGTGGAGGATGAGGTAGTTGGGGTTATCCAGCGGCTGCTACGTGGACTAGCTGAGGCTAGCTAAGATTAAGGGGGGTTGATGGGGTCATGATGTCAGGAGGATGGGGGTGGGGAGGGGGTGGCAGTCACTGCAGGCGGACAAAAGAGAGTTTAGTGAAGTCATCAGGTGAAACAATTGTAAGAGAATTTAAGAAAAAGAGAGAAAGACAGTGTGTAAGTAATACAATTCTGAGAATAAGGAGATTTAGGAGTTTTAATGTGAAGTGTATTATGTATTACAGATGAGCTGTCAGTGGGGAACATTGTTCTTTCTAGGGATTAGCAGCAAAATCTGGTGGCAAACCAAAAAAAAACTAGATTTTATATCTCAGCTAGGACTTTAATCAGCTTCTATTTGTACAAAAAGCAGGTGTGAGTGCAGTGTTTCTTTTTTTTGCACTTCCATGAAGTCAAACAAAATCTCAGAGAGTGTAGGGGGAATGTTGTACTTCTAAGGATGAAAGCTCAAATAGATTTTCAACTCGAGTTGCTGAAAGTGTGCAACTCCCAGCTATGTCTGCCATATGGCAGCTGTCTCACTAACATCTGAGATGACACAGCAGCAAGCATCCTGTTTATTATGGCTGCCAGCAGGAAATACTCTTTACTGCTAACAATGTGCACTAGGTACACAATACTCTTTTTTTATTTTTTACTATCGCTCTACCAATAAAATGAGCCACCAAACTGAGAGAAAACTGACATCAACATGCAGTACATGAAATAGAGATACAACGTACGTGATGCATTCACCTATCATTAAGCTGTTGAAAAATATATTATGCATTCAAGGGAAGAAGGGTGAGAAACTACTGCTTTTCCATCTTCCCTGTTTCTTAGAAGGAGAAAGCTAAAGTCAGTGTAATATTTTCCTCTGAGCTCAGGCAATGGATGAAATCATTGATTCCACCTGTAGGAGCTGATTACATTACGTGTTCCTTACTTCGTTCAATAAATCACGCCAGTAGCATTAGTAGAACAGGAGAAAAGGTAGAGCAAAGTATATATGGCTATATGGTCAATTGATGATAGTTCTAAACCAGCTTGACAGACATGGTTGTCATCCCTTAAATGCAATCGAATGTAAAAGCCATATTGATAAATTGTCTCTTTTAAAACTCTGGTTCATGAGTAAATTCGAATTAGATTTTGAGACGGAGAGAAAGTCTGCAAGATCTGCTTTTGAAAGCAAAGGAAAGAATGACCAATGATGCTAAATGAATAACAGAAAAAGTCTGGAGTCGTTGTCATTTGATCTTGTTACGTTTATTAGTCATGAGTGGAAAAATAGGACAATTTGAGACCATTATTGTTCTTAAATATGAACACCAAATGTACTTTTCAGATCCAACCTTTCTGTAGAAAATATTATTTGATTTCTGTAGAGCTCATCTTTGTAAGTGATGGACGTGTAAGGTTAGTGTAAAACACAGAACGTTGTGACATGAGCTACCATCAGCAGCATGGCCTTGTTTATAGCAATGGGGTTATATTATGTGGCACAGACTTGTACAGTGTATGGTATATATGGTATATATATGGTATAGACACTATGGCTCTCTAAAAATTTGTTTACCAAAGCTGACAAAGACAGAGGTTTTTCAGAAGCTTTGGAAGAGTCTGCATCATTTCAACAATAATGGAGCTATTTCTGTAGGCTATGTCAGAACCACAGGGGGTTGGTGGTACCTTAATTGGGGACACGGTTTCCGTGTGTTTGAAGCCAGTCCATTTGCTCTGTTCCAGCCGTTATTATGAGCCGTCCTCCCCTCAGCAGCCTCCACTGGTCAGAATGATGTGACCAAAAGCATCTCTGTAAAACAGAGCACACTGTAAGATCTATAGGAGGTTGATGCTGAAACACTGTACCTGTTGTGAAATGCTATGCCCTTAAAGCCATTCAAACAAAGTGAGAGGAGACTGAGCTTTTAAATGTGGTTCGAAAATGACTTTTTATGGAATGTATAAAACTAAGATGTTCACCTTATGACACTTATGACATATCAAATTGACATTGTAGGCCTACAGTGTTAATATAGACAATACAAAATCCATTAAATACAATGAAAAAAAGGAAGGTGGACCCACCAGGGCTTCTCCTTTCATATCCACTCCGCTCATAACTGAATTGAACCTAAAATGCCGGTCATAGATGGACATGTTTGTAATTACGGAGCCGTCAGTACTCACCATGTCTCACCATGAACCTCTCTCTTTGAATGACATTGTTTATGTTTCACTTATCTCTGGCAGATGTTCCCTGAGTGAAATTGATTTCCTGGTGAGGAGAAAGGAGAGATAGAGAGAGAGAGACAGAGAGACAGAGAGACAGATAGACAGAGAGAGACATCCTTTTAATGTCTAGAGGGACAGGATCTCTCCTGCCTGGCCTTGATCCCCTGATTGCCTGGCCAAGGTGTTGTCGGCTGGATAATAGCAAAGGTCAAATGTCAGGGGTCAGACACTCTTTCCTGAGTCATGGGGCCAAAGCAGCCCTTTCAAATTGTGGACGTTTTAATCTGGCAGGAACATCTTAAGGGGTTTAATAGAAGACCTCAAACTATCAAGGGATGAATAAAAGATGTAGACTATCTGAAATAAACAGCAACAAGAAAAACAGTTGGAATGCTGCCTTAATATCAATCGGACAGTAACATCTTTAGAGCTGAAAGAGAAAAAGCTAACTAGTAAGAAAACGAGCAAGAAAACTGTGCATGTGTTTGACATTCAACAACACAGAGGATGTGGAATGCTACCCATTCAGTAAACATCATTGTCATTTAGTCTATTTTAAATGATCTTTATACGATTTATATGAGTGATGTAAAACCTCTATCTGGACTCTTTTGTTCAAGTATAAACATTGGTAGAATTAACGTTCCGTGGGTTCACACAGTATTTATCGATGTTTGCGTTACCCTCCATATCTGCTGATAAGCCACATTGTGAAATGTTTTCTCCAGATTATTCCTCAGACATAAGACGTGATCAGTCATCTTTATTGGATTTCCGGGACTCGTGTGATGACTCAGAAAGTTAAAATCACTGAGTACAACAAAAAACAAGGCTAAAACATCGCTTAAAGATTCTCTGTATACTGAATAGCAGCCATTGATTTCAAACACGGTCAGTCAGATGTTCTCTCAGCATTAGAGCATTACCACAGAACTCTGGTTAGCGCAGCAGCACTTTACAGTAAAACCAATGAGAGAGAGAGAGAGAGAGAGAGAGAGAGAGAGAGAGAGAGAGAGAGAGAGAGAGAGAGAGAGAAAGGCTGCGAGGATAGCAAATCAATGCTATTTGCTATGAGGCAGGCACACTGTCTTCATGTATAGACTCTCTGTTAGCTCTTGTTTTTCCCCCGAGCTGTTGCCTACGTTGAGATAACAACCCTGAACCAATATGACTATCAGCTGATGTTTAGAGGACTCAGTGAGCATGTGCAGATCATGACACTCATTACCAGCTCAGGTCAGAAGACTACTGGATGACGAAAAAGGGGATGTGTGCTCAGAAAACAGCAGGACACCATTTCCTGTTAAATTACACACAATTTGAGCAACAATTTACAATTACATTTCAAGAAGGAGATTGGATTGTCTATTATTTGTTTATGTTTTGAAGGGATAATACTGTAATTGAAGACAAACTCATTTAGCCAAGCTCTCATGTCATTGTGATTCACTATGAGGAAAGTTGCATAACACCACCACCATCCCCTGATATTGCAATCCTAACCATGGGACTCATAATGTGATGACCTTTCCCTAACACACTGATAGTAATTGTCTGTTAATATGCATGCCGGCAGTATCTGTGAGACGGAGCACAGACCATATTAATAATCTGCCCTCCGATACTGATCATAAAATGGGTCTGAGAGCCGTCTCCAAGCAGCAACAGTTGGCTTGTTTCCAAACTTCTGCAGAGGACTTAATAAATAAAATCTCCTTACTGTAATAACTCATTCCTCGTATCTCCACCCGGCATCACCATGCATGTGCCACAGTGTTCTTTCCTTAACCGCTGCAAGCATGAAGGTGCCCTTCAGAAGAAAGAAAAATACTAACATGAATGCGCATAAAAGACCAACCAGAAACAAACCCCTTGGTTTCAATTTGATCCCACAGCATCAGGATGACCCTTTATCTACTCCACTGAACTGCAGTCGTAAAGTAAGGACCGGTGAGAAATGAGACTATTTTCTATGTAGATTTTTAAAGGGTGGTCTTGGGTATCAAATGCATGGATAATGGTACTAAAGCATGCACTTCAATGAAAAAAAATCTGCCCTCATTAAGCATAAAGGGTGGCATCATCAGTCAAAGGAGGCATAAGAGATTTAGATCAATCCCTGTTTTATATGAACACATATGCAGAAGACCTTATCTCCATATTCATATGGGGAACTCCATGCAGTGCCATTAATAATCCCAAAGGCGTTCCGTAAACCCAATGGTGTAGCCATGGCAATTCAATATAAGCGGATTGTGCATGGAGGAGGTCTTGGAAATAGGAGCGTCTGTGATTAGGTATAGGGATGGGAAGAGGGGAAAGGAAGATATAATATCTTTCCACGTCTGTATCTCCCCATAGGAGGGTTTTCTATCGGAGCAAGATGAATATGGATTCCCAATAGTAAGCGAATAGTTCATATCCAGGTAATTTGTTCCAAGATATCAGCTAGTGGAATCTACCACTTGGCTCCACGGCTCCTCCAACTCCTCCTCGAGTGAAGTCATTTGTGAAACGAGATTTCTCCAGACACCAAGATTAAAATACAGTTGAATGAAATGGCAGCCGGCAATCACCACCAAATCTCTATGTCTACCTTCCTATCCCACACCTCCAACTCCTTTCCCTTCCTCTTTTTTAAGCACAGGGTAAAATATACACTACATGACCAAAAGTATGTGGACACCTGCTCGTCGAACATTTCATTCCAAAATCATTAGTTGGTCCTCCCTTTGCTGCTATAACAGCCTCCACTTTTCTGGGAAGGCTTTCCACTTGATGTTGGACCATTGCTGCAGGGACTTGCTTTTGTGAGGTTGGGCACAGACGTTGGGCGATTAGGCCTGGCTCGCAGTCAGTGTTCCAATTCATCCCAAAGGTGTTCATTTGGGTTGAGGTCAGGTATTTGTTCAGGCCAGTCAAGTTCTTCTACACCGATCTCAACAAACCATTTCTGTATTGACCTCGCTTTGTGCACGGGGGCATTGTCATGCGGACACAGGAAAGGGCCTTTGCCAAACTGTTGCCACAAAGTTGGAGGCACAGTATTGTCTAGAATGTCATTGTATGCTTTGGCATTAAGATTTCCTTTCACTGGAACTAAGGGGCCTAGCACGAACCATGTAAAACAGCCCCAGACCATTATTCCTCCTCTGCTAAACTTTACAGTTGGCACTATGCATTGGAGCAGGTAGCGTTCTCCTGGAATCTCGTCCATCGGACTGTCAGATGGTGAAGCGTGATTCATCATCCCAGAGAACGCGTTTCCACTGCTCCAAAGTCGAGCTTTGCACCACTCCAGCTGATTGGCATTGCGCATGGTGATCTTAGGCTTGCGGCTGCACGGCCATGGAAACCCATTTCATGAAGCTCCTGATGAACAGTTCTTGTGCTGATGTTGCTTCCGGAGGCAGTTTGGAAATCGGTAGTGAGTGTTGCAACCGAGAGGTGATTTTTACGCGCTATGCGCTTCAGCACTCGCCGTTCCTGTTCTGAGCTTGTGTGACCTGCCACTTCACGGCTGAGCCGTTGTTGCTCTTAGACATTTACACTTCACAATAACAGCACTTACAGTTGACCAGGGCAACTCTATCAGGACAGAAATTGGACGAACTGACTTGTGGTCAGGTGGCATCATATGATAGTGCCACGTTCAAAGTCACTTCAGTAATGCCATTCTACTGCTAATGTTTGACTATGGAGAATGCATTGCTGTGAGCTCGATTTTATACACCTGTCAGCAACGGGGGTGGCTGAAATAGGCGAATCCACAAATTTGAAGGGGTGTCCACATACTTTTGTATATAATGTATATCCGCCACAGATCTGAGTTAGTGCTGGCAGTCAGGTTTCAGGAACATCGGTCACACAGACCTGATGCTAATGATCCCTCATGAAAGGAGGAAGATGATCCAGTGTGATGAAAATACATGTGGGTGCCTGGAGCGAGAATCCACAATGAAGTACTATAACGAGACTCCATAAATAATAACCAGGTACTCCAGAAGACTTGAGCAATTCTTGACAAATGCGCTGTGGCAGCGGCGCCCCCGACACTGCTTAGTTTAGATAATGGTATTCGCTTCCATTTTGGCTGGCTGGTGTGCTGGAGTTACCTGGTTATATTTAGAGTGAGAAAGTACATGTTCCCATCCCAAATTGTACCATATTCCCTATATAGTGCACTAAAGCCCTGTGGGCCCTAGTCAAAAGTAGTGCACTTAATAGGGAATAGCGTGGCATTTGAGATGCTGAGTTCTAGGACTCTTTTCACTGAGAGTAGGCTACTGACCTGAATTTTTACATAGTAACTGATGTGCTTCTACACCTGCATTGCTTGCTGTTTGGGGTTTTAGGCTGGGTTTCTGTACAGCACTTTGAGATATCAGCTGATGTATGAACGGCTATATGAATAAATTTGATTTGATTTGATGTTACCGGTTTTCCAAGTGCAGGTACAAACCCACATATGCTGTTCCTTGTCAATCATTTAGCCTGAGAAAAAAAATGTATGCATGTAAATAGCTTCAGCAGTAAAACTAATCTCATAAAAAAGCATAACATTTAAAAAATATATATACAGAACAAAAATATAAATGCAACGTGCAACAATTTCCAACATTATACTGACATATGGCACATATAAGGAAATCAGTCAATTGAAATAAATTAATTAGGCCCTAATCTATGGATTTCACTTGACTGGGAATACAGATCTGTTGGTCACAGATCATTTAAAAAAGGTAGGGCTGTGATCAGTCCACCATTTGCCTCATGCAGCATGACACATCTCCTTGATCAGGCTGTTGATTGTGGCCTGTGGAATGTTGTCACACTCCTCTTCAATGGCTGTGCAAAGTTGCTGGATATAAGTGGGAACTGGAACATGCTGTCGTACACGTCGATCCAGAACATCCCAAACATGCTCAATGGATGACATGTCTGGTGAGTATGCAGGCCATGGTACAACTGGGACATTTTCAGCTTCCAGGAATTGTGTAAAGATCCTTGCGACATGTGGCTGTGCATAAGCATGCTGAAACATGGGGTCAAGGTGGCAGATGAATGGCACCACAATGGTCCACAAGATCTTGTCATGGTATCTCTGTCCTTTGAAATTGCCATCAGTAAAATGCAATTGTGTTCTTTGTCTGTAGCTTATGACTGCCCATACCAAGAAAATGGCGCCGCAGGAGATGGCCGCCGTTTTACGGTCTCCTAAAAAATTGTGCTATTATGTGGGGTTTTTCGCGATATTTGTAAATGATTTTGTACATAATGTTTCTGAAACCGTATCTTACGGAAGAAAAGACCTTCTGGATATCAGGACAGCGATCACTCACCTCGGATTAGATGAAGATTTCTTCAACAACACCAACAACCAGGACTCACACGATATTCTCCAAACACCCCACAGGGCAGACATCCCAATTATTCGCAAAAGGAAGCGACGCAGAGGACGAAGAGCCGGATGCCTCGTCCGGACCCGCAGAAGACAACTAGGAAAGCTGCCGTTACCGTCAATATTACTCGCCAACATGCAATCATTGGACAATAAACTAGACGAGGTAAGATCATGAATATCCTACCAACGGGACATCAAAAACTGTAATATCCTATGCTTCACGGAATCATGGCTGAATAATGACATGGATAATCAGCTAGTGGGATACACGCTGCACCGGCAGGATAGAACAGCACACTCCGGTAAGACGAGGGAGGGCGGTCTGTGCATAATTGTAAACAACAGCTGGTGCACGAAATCTAAGGAAGTCTCTAGATTTTGCTCGCCTGAAGTAGAGTGTGATAAACTGCAGGCCACACAACTTGCTTAGAGAGTTCTCAGCTATACTTTTCGTGGCTGTTTATTTACCACCACAGACATATGCTGGCACTAAGACCGCACTCAGTCAGCTGTATAAGGAAATAAGCAAACAGGAAACCACTCACCCAGAGGTGGCGCTCCTAGTGGCCGGAGACTTTAATGCAGGGAAACTTAAATCAGTTCTACCAAATCTCTATCAACAGGTTAAATGTGCAAACAGAGGGAAAACATTTCAAGATCACCGTTACTCCACACACAGAGACGCATATAAAGCTCTCCCTCGCCCTCCATTTGGTAAATCCGACCACAACTCTATCCTCCAGATTCCTGCTTACAAGCAAAAATGAAAGCAGGAAGCACCAGTGACTCGGTCTATAAAAAAATGGTCAGATGAAGCAGATGCTCAACTACAGGACTGCTTTGCTATCACAGACCGGAACATGTTCCGGGATTCTTCCGATGACATTGAGGAATACACCACATCAGTCACTGGCTTTATCAAGAAGTGCATTGAGGACGTCGTACCCACAGTGACTGTACGTACATACCCCAATCAGAAGCCATGGATTACAGGCAACATTCGCACTGAACTAAAGGGTAGAGCTGCCGCTTTCAAGGTGCGGGACTCTAACCCGGAAGCTTACAAGAAATCCTGCTATACCCTGCAACGAACCATCAAACAGGCAAAGCGTCAATACAGGGCTAAGATTTAATCATACTACACCAGCACCGATGCTCGTCGGATGTGGCAGGGCTTGCAAACTATTAAGACTACAAAGGGAAGCACAGCCGCGAGCTGCCCAGTGACACGAGACAACCAGACGAGCAAGATCACTTCTATGCTCACTTTGAGGCAAGCAACACTGAGGCATGCATGAGAACATCAGCTGTTCTGGACGACTGTGTGATCACGCTCTCCGTAGCCGATGTGAGTAAGACCTTTAAACAGGTTAACATACATAAGGCTGCGGGGCCAGATGGATTTCCAGGACGTGTGCTCCGGGCATGTGCTGACCAACTGGCAGGTGTCTTCACTGACAGTTTCAACATGTCCCTGATTGAGTCTGTAATACCAACATGCTTCAAGCAGACCACCATAGTCCCTGTGCCCAAGAACACAAAGGCAACCTGCCTAAATGACTACAGACCCGTAGCACCCACGTCCGAAGTCATGAAGTGCTTTGAAAGGCTGGTAATGGCTCACATCAACACCATTATCCCAGAAACCCTAGACCCACTCCAATTTGCATACCACCCAAAGAGATCCACAGATGATGCAATCTCTATTGAACTCCACACTGCCCTTTCCCACCTGGACAAAAGGAACACCTATGTGAGAATGCTTTTCATTGACTACAGCTCAGCGTTCAACACCATAGTACCCTCAAAGCTCATCCAAGCTAAGGATCCTGGGACTAAACACCTCCCTCTGCAACTGGATCCTGGACTTCCTGACAGGCCGCCCCCAGGTGGTGAGGGTAGGTAGCAACACATCTGCCACGCTGATCCTCAACACTGGAGCTCCCCAGGGGTGCGTGCTCAGTCCCCTCCTGTACTCCCTGTTCACCCACGACTGCATGGCCAGGCACAACTCCAACACCATCATTAAGTTTGCTGACGACACAGTGGTAGGCCTGATCACCGACAACGACGAGACAGCTTATAGGAAGGAGGTCAGAGACCTGGCCGGGTGGTGCCAAAATAACAACCTATCCCTCAACATAACCAAGACTAAGGAGATTATTGTGGACTACAGGAAAAGGAGCACCGAGCACGTCCCCATTCTCATCGACGGGGCTGTAGTGGAGCAGGTTGAGAGCTTCAAATTCCTTGGTGTCCACGTCAACAACAAACTATATTGCTCCAAACACACCAAGACAGTCGTGAAGAGGGCACGACAAAGCCTATTCCCCCTCAGGAAACTAAAAAGATTTGGCATGGATCCTGAGATCCTCAAAAGGTTCTACAGCTGCAACATCGAGAGCATCCTAACCAGTTGCATCACTGCCTGGTACGGCAATTGCTTGGCCTCCGACCACAAGGCACTTCAGAGGGTAATGCGTATGGCCCAGTACATCACTGGGGCAAAGCTGCCTGCCATCCAGGACCTCTACCTCTACGGTGTCAGAGGAAGGCCCTAAAAATTGTCAAAGACCCCAGCCACCCCAGTCATAGACTGTTCTCTCTACTACCGCATGGCAAGCGGTACCAGAGTGCCAAGTCTTGGACAAAAAGGCGTCTCAACAGTTTTTACCCCCAAGCCGTAAGACTCCTGAACAGGTAACCAAATAGTTACCCAGACTATTTGCATTGTGTGCCCCCCTGCTGCTACTCTCTGTTTATTTTATATTTATAGTCACTTTAACTATACATTCATGTACGTATTACCTAAATTGACCCGACCAACCAGTGCTCCCGCACTTTGGCTAACCGGGCTATCTGCATTGTGTCCCACCACCCGCCAACCCCTCTTTTTACGCTTCTGATACTCTCTGTTCATCATATATGCATAGTCACCTTAACGATACCTACATGTACATGCTACCTAAATAAGCCTGACTAACAGGTGTCTGTATATAGCCTTGCTACTCTTTTTTCAAATGTATTTTTACTGTTGTTTTATTTCTTTACTTACCTACACACACACACACACACACACACACACACACACACACACACACACACACACACACACACACACACACACACACACACACACACATACCTTTTTTTCCCTTTTTTCGCACCATTGGTGAGAGCCTGTAAGTAAGCATTTCACTGTAAGGTTGTTGTATTTGGCGCATGTGACAAATAAACTTTGATTCGAATTGTCCATAACCCCACCATGGGGTACTCTGTTCACAACATTGACATCAGCAAACCACTTGTCCCACACGACGCCATACACTTGATCTGCGGTTGTGAGGCCGGTTGGACTTAATGCCAAATTCTCTAAAATGACAATGGAGGCAGCTTATGGTAGAGAAATTAACATTCAATTATCTGGCAACAGCTCTGGTGGACATTCCTGCAGTCAGCATGCCAACTGCACGCTATCTCAAAACTTGAGACGTCTGTGGCAATGTGTTGCGTGACAACACTGCACATTTTAGAGTGGCCTTTTATTGTCCTCAGCACAAGGTGCACCTGTGTAATGGGCATTGTTTAATAAGCTTGATATACCACACCTGTCAGGTCGATGGATTATCTTGGCAAAGAAGAAATGCTCACTAGCAGGGATGTAAGCAAATTTGTGCACAAAATTTGAGATAAATAACCTTTTGCTCGTATGGACATTTTCTGGGATCTTTCATTTCAGCTCATGAAACATGGGACCAACACTTTACATGTTGCGTATTTTTGTTCAGTGTAACTTCAAAAGAGAAGCATAAAATAATTTAAATAATCTATGGAATTGTGGATTAAATATGACTAGAGAGCAGTGTGCCAGACACTCCCATACAGTCAGCTGTTGAATAGCTAGCCAGAGTCAATATGTTTGCATGGGTCAGAGTGGAGAGGAGCTATGTCAGGGTCAAAAGTTTATCACAGGGAAGAAAAGAGCCATTCAGCCTCACCGTCATCGATGGACAATGGAGGAAGATGTAGATAATCAATGAACAATACGACTGCTGTCTGACACAGAAAATGTTCTCTTGTTTTTCTCAATTCTTGGATTTCTAAACACATCAAACCTTCGACAGCATGTGTTAAAATCTTTATCACACTTGACATGAATATAATTCTTGTCTGAAATAGAAAGAAGGAGTATTACTAACAACCATAACAATTTGACTTGAAGCTTTGAGCTGAAAACTTCCACGCCTTCTTATTTTTCTGGTTCTTCTCCCATTGAAATGAACCTGCAAAGCCCCACAGATAACATCCAATGACAGCCGGACATTATACACCTCCCCAGTGTGGCATACCTCTTCCTCCAACATGCTCCAACACAGGACCCTATACACTGGGTATTTTCTCTCCCCTTGTCTACCAGTGACAAGTCCCGACCTAGACCACACACACACGCACACGCACACGCACACACACACACGCGCACGCGCACACGCACACGCACACGCACACGCACACGCACACACACACACACACACACACACACACGCACACACACACGCACACACACACAGCTATCTGGCTGACACATTATTTGAGGAAGATAAGGTCGGATTCCCCTGCTTTGTGAAGTGTGTGGTGGGGGATCAAACCGTGACGATAATGTCTGCCAGGTATCTGAGATATGCGGGCGTCCGCACCCCGCGTCATCCCCTTTCATCGACACTTCCCAGAACAGGCCAGGAAAACAAAAACAACACGGAAAACAAATGCAGAAAGAGAGTGGATGGATGGATGAGCGTTAGAGAGGCAGGGAAGGATTGTTATGTAAGACTACCATTCAACTGGGGAATGTTTTTGCATTTTGGTGGTTACTGTTATACGCACTTGTTTTCGGGGCATAAAGCTAGAGTTATGACAGGAGTGAAGGATCTGGTAGATCAACCTTGCATGTTGCGGCACATTCAGAGCTTTGCACTTGAATGTGAAAACATAGCACTTATAGGCTGCAGTGTCGTAGAAATGTTGGGCAAAACGCCTTTGTATTTACCTGAGCAATGACAGATGGGTGGTTCTGTGTGTAGGAGAGGAATGTCAAACAGTACTCATGTGATAGCATGAGGTGGAGGCCTTCGCACAACACACAATACAAGCCCGGTATGGCAGTGCTGTGGCGTACGTTGCAATTATCAAACTATCCAGTCGTCAGTATGTAACAACAACGTTGTGACTGTGGTAATTACACTGTGACTACGCTGGTATAAAAGCGTATTCATGTCAAATGTCATCTGCATTGCTTTTACTTTGTTTGTTTTGGTACAGAAACATGTCGTTCGATCTTCCATGGATATCAGTGGGGTGTATCTCCACAGGTATGTAAACGCAAAAACAGCTTGCAGCCGTTGTCGTCAGGGTTGCCGTCAAACACTGACAGTGACTGAAGTTAAAGCAGCATAGAGACAGAGGACCACTCATTATATAGATAGAGCCCTCATTAGTGTAATTAGTTGCTGAGAGTCGTGTTGGAGCCTCAGTACTCTGTCTATGGCAATATTGCTCAGCTAATTATTTCATCATTAACATGTTCTCTCTAAAACTTAAACCTTTACACACATCACATTTCTATCTAGCCGTCCAAATTATAAAGATCAGCAGCAATACAATAAAACTGTACCACGTTTAAATAGGTTTATGATGCCCGTAAAAATGTTTCCACATATGTACCTCTATGATTTTAGGGATTAGAGTGGCCCCCAACACAGCCTTCCCCATCTCCCATCAGCCATCAGCAGTGTCCTCACAGATCACCAGCAATGACAAACAAACTTCAATTTGACTAGTGTGTGTGTGTGTGTGTGTGTGTGTGTGTGTGTGTGTGTGTGTGTGTGTGTGTGTGTGTGTGTGTGTGTGTGTGTGTGTGTGTGTGTGTGTGTGTGTGTGTGTGTGTGTGTGTGTGTGTGTGTGTGTGTGTGTGTGTGTGTGTGTGTGTGTGTGTGTGTGTGTGTGTGTGTGTGTGTGTGTGTGTGTGTGTGTGTGTGTGTGTGCACTTGTGCTTGCAGGTGTGATTGCATTTCCTTCACCATGTCCCATGGCACCGCCTGGCACGCAAAGCAAGCACACTTCACATTTCTCTCCAAAATCAGCCTACTGTTTCCCAACCATGCTCAGAGGGAGAGGAGAGGAGGTGAGGGAGGGAGGGAGGGAGGGGTGGTCTCACAGGCAAACACTAAAGGTTACCATTCCCCATTTCACATCAAATATCAAGGACACGGGTAATTACCTCGCACAGTTGTGAGGTTCCGACAGTATCATAGGGTATCTCTCCTATCTGACCTTGTGGAACACAGAGACACTGGAACTGCTTCTATCGGAAGGAAGGTGACCGAAAATAATACATTTGATAGTGGTGGTACACACTCGCTAATTGCACATTTTCCAATGACTGTGTGTCAATGTCAGCAAATGTGTGCGGTATTTTTTTTAAACACTGCCGTGAAGGAAATAGATTTCTCTCTGGGGTTTGATCCTATTGCCCCTTTGCAAATGCAGGGCACAGCTCTCTGGCCGTCCAGTGTAACACAGGTGAAAGACTCCAAAGGCCAGCTTATACAGTAGTAGTAGTAATAGGCCCAAAGCCAAGGTCAGCTGTCAGATCATGGGGAAACATGGGAAGAAAAAGAGAAACATGGAGAGAAAAAGAATAGGCATTAAAAACTAAATAGAAGTAGCATCCAAAGATTAATAGAAAGAGCGAAAAAGATAGAAGAACATAAGGAAAGGAATTCACAACAGCAATTAGTGTGTCACTGTTACAAGATGTTGGGTGTGCAGTCTGCTGTGGTTCATGCCGAGTGAACCAGGGTGTGAGTGTGTGAATTTTCTGGACTGGTTTCTGGGTGTTGGGTAGTGGTGGGTGCTCAAATTCAAATATAGTGCCATGCAGTGAGCCAGAGAAAGGGAATCTGATCCATAGTGTTGAGGGCCAAGCGCATTGTTAAATTCCAGGATTAGGGCTAGTGTATAGTGGATGAATGTTAATTGTGCCGGTCAACAGACAGGGCCAGGATCAGTAGTCTTATCGTGGCTGCTGTGTCGAACGGCTGTCGCCGGCTGATGGAGTGGGATGACATGCAGACCCGAGCGCAAGATGTTTGTGTGTGTAAATGTGTGTGCGTGTATGGGCCATCTTCTGAGAGCTCCACCAGCGCCTACATTCAGAAAGTCCCAAATAACTGTGCTGGCCCACAAACCTTCATTAATTCACACCATAGGCCTGCTGCCATTTCAGTCATGATCTCTCCAGACTGGACTCAAACGTCATGAGCTGCTGATTGTTGATCTCCTATTGTGACTGAGTGATGTTTTAAGCAGAACGTGAGCAGAAATGAGCTATGCATTGCGAAACCCCAAAGAACTACGACATAGAGCTTGAGCAGAACGGACGGGGAGGAGAGAAATTGTAGGCCTACTGTTCTCTAGGAAAATATGTTCATGTGTAGAAACATAACTGCAGCCATGTTAAGAATAACAACACGTCTGAACTATGTTACATTCAATAACTGGATGTTTTCAGTCAGGGGTAGAGGATTGGTGAAGCAGGAGGAAGTTTCCAACTGAGAATGATCAATTATAAACTGGCTCAGGTACCTACAGCTGTCGTGGCTTATTTGGGTTGTTGTTGCCGTCGTTGTTGTTTTTCTGAGCCACAGCCATTAGACTTGTGTGAAAGTAGAGTTTTCTGGTTGCGGTTTTCTGGTCGTCGTCCCCCCCCCCCCTGTTAGTCCCCAGGGAGGAAGAGACACATCTCTGATCATTAGAGCTGAGATATTTGAGGTGAGCAGGGTTCTGTGATGAGAGAGAGGGGGGGGGGGGTAGGACTGTCTGTTGTGGGGCACTGAGTTAATGCTCTCTACGGACTTTTGGCACTTCTCATCCCCTGCTGGCGTTGTCTTTCTGCCTCAATCATTGGTTCAGGTTTTTTTTAAATACTGAATTCAGTGTTATCCAAATGAGTAGTCTGGTCTATGTAACAAAAATAAAGATAAAGGAGGTCAAGTTGAAGGCATAATGAAACAGACATTATAATAACTGGAATATGGCAGTGAGGTTTCCAGTTAGTATGTTGATTTGTTATGAAGCAGAAATTCTCCTAGTTGCAGGGACTGAGAGTGAGTGAGTGAGTGAGTGAGTGAGTGAGTGAGTGAGTGAGTGAGTGAGTGAGTGAGTGAGTGAGTGAGTGAGTGAGTGAGTGAGTGAGTGAGTGAGTGAGTGTTCCATATAGGAAACACATACTGAAACAACATTGGCTGTGTCACGCCACCATTTTCTATAAAGGTCATGCTTTTTACAGGTTGACTCAAAGCCTGTATGTTGACTCAGCTTCTGTCTACAGACTGTCAGCCAGTCAGTACACCGATACTGTACTAACGGCTAACTGTTGCCAAAGTAACCTGTGGTGTCCCCGTGGTAGCCGTGGTGACTTCATTTTAGTGCTGTACTTTGGACTGTTACGTCATGTATTTGATCTATGTGTCATCTACCTTTCTGTTCACACGTCTCTCTTTCCTAACTCTGAATGTTTTCTTTCCCCTCCTCTGGGACATCCCTAAACCCTTCCCCTTTATAACCTATTGTGTCATTACCTTTGTTTACAACCCCCATTGTTAAAAAGCATTCTTTTGAATAGTCGTTTCCATATTTGCCCCTTTTTGCTTGGGCCTCTGAAGTCCTGCTTTCCCAAGCCTAGATAATGGTCATGTTCTTTGTTTTGGGTTGCTTCAGATTAAATAAATGAGCACATTGTCCGTCGAGTTTCCACACGGTGTGATTTACCTTTGCACAGATTGAATAGTATTCGATGAAGCATGCAGGTCAAGTACATATAGTGAATACTATATGACTTCTGATTGTTAGTCACATGAAATGTCATGAGCTAAATTGTAGGCTTAGTTTTAGCACTTCATGCTCCAACAATCACATGAGTAAACCTCTAGTTAGAGGATTTCTCTCTCTCTCTCTCAGCTGATACCGTCTACCCAGCTGAGACTGACTCACTGATATCTCATGACTTCAGATGAGACATATTGGCCCTGGCTGCCATACAGCCACAGGCAACTCCAGGAAGCAGATACAGCGTGAAGTGTGCCGTCAACATTACATGTGCTTCAGGGATTCGAGCTGACAAAAAATGAATAGACTAAACAAAAATAATTAACCCGAAGAAAGTGGAAATCAAAGACAAAGGAATGGTTTGGCTAATGCTCTAATAATCACTGCTTAAACGTCCTCTGAGGCTGGAAATGACACCTACTTCATTGCCAAAGAGGACTTGCTTCAGGGCTATTACTGATGCCAAGACACATTATTGCATAAAGAGAAAGAGAGAAAAAGGGGGAAGGAGACATACTGAGCAGAAACGTATCATACTCACAACCCTAGTCTCTTCTAGACACTGTGATCCTATGCTACGTTAAGATTAAGGATAATGTCACAGTAAGTTAATAATTGCACCGCCTTTCAGCTGCCCTATTATTTGTTACGCAATGTGCATTTCTAGTTGGGTTCTCTGTCCATCCGTCCATCTGTCTGTCTACTTTTAACTGAACCAATGAAGGAGAACAACACATTTCTCCTTTCTGATCTGATATCCCCATTGTAAGCCAAAGTTTTCGATCGGCTAGCCAACAAAGCTTGCTCCTCTGGCTACAAGACTGTGAAACCAATCCTTGATGGTGACACAGATTCAACTAAGTGATACCTAAAAGATGTGGGCCTTGATTAAAGATAAGCTGTGGTGGAGACGCCATTGTTTCATAGTGTGTGGGGACAAGGAGGACAGGGACCCCCGGGCATTCACCTGCCTCCCAGGTCATTGTGGCGAGATAGAGATGCGATCCTGTGGTGAAGGGGTGGGGGAGTGTCACTGACACACACACACACACGCGCGCACACACACGCAGGTAACTGCCAAAATAAAGGAAACACTTGAGTAAATGAGGGATACAAAGTATATTGAAAGCAGGTGCTTCCAAACTGGTGTGTTTCCTGAGCAATTCCTAAGGAATTAACATCCCATCATGCTTCCAGGCCATGTATAAAAATGCTGGGCAGGTCCAGTTACCCATTATTTTGGCTACCATGGCTATGTCCCCACAGCCCAGGCTACAGGACAATATGTCTGAGGGGGTGTATTTTACAACACTTGATTGCTGATGCTATGTATTGGCCATTGAGAGGCTTTGAAGCCCCGGTCGGCCATATTGGCCCTCCCCAGTAGGAGCAGTCCTCCATAGGAATGAACTGAATTGTAAAGTATTTCAATTCAATGCTTCAAGGACAAAATTACATGTATTTAAGTATTTTTGTTGGCGTACTGGGACTAGTAACATTAGAAATCTAAAGATATATATACTTTCATGACAATATATGTATATATTTTTTTTAATTAAAATGTTTATGTTTAGGTCACATAATATAATTTAAATGTATGCATGAATGTGTCTGTAATAGAATTGAATTTATGTGGCAAAAATGAATGTAGACATTATTTTTTTAAAATCTAAAGCTTAAATAAGGGAGTGCCAAGATAGAGGCATGGTGGCTTCAACACATAGCCCCTATCAGTCATCTAGTTTATATATAAATCATTGGGCACAACTATTGTACTATTGCTTTAGAGCCCTAATAAAACAAGGTAGATTTGTCCTACTGCAGTTCATCGGTATAAAATTGTATCTGAAATGTAGCGGTACACATCAACAACTGTTGTTTTATATAAGAACACAAGAAATATATGCCCCCACCAAGACACACAAGTGTATCCGAAATCCAGCTGTTGCTGCAGTATGCCTACACATAATTTGTGCCTACCAACAAGCACAGAACAGCTCAACAGGATGACCACCACAAGACTATCAAAGACTCTTACATACTTCATAGCGCAAACTTCAATAAATAGAACTATAGCCTATATCTCTAGCAAAATTGTGACACTACGCAATGAGTGCAACTTACAGTAAGACAAGCCGCCACTTGTCCAGGGCCGCAATATTTTCTGTGGAGAAAAAAAAGCGATGGAAATGAATCTAAGTGCATATTCGATATTCATAGCTGATTGTGACATTTATTACATGACGGTAGCTAATTTGAATCTGCCGCGAATAAGAGTAAATACCCATTCAGAGAGCAACACACACACACACATACACTATAGCAAGAGAGCAGGGAGGGGGCGAAAAAGTAGGTTGTGTCATTTTCATAGTACTGACATCACTATTACAGTAGCCTATCACGCGAAGACAATTTTTCACACAATTAATTTAACTGCAGTAACTTGTTAAGCGGGTCGAGGAGCCCCAGGATTTTGAAAGTCACGTTAGCAATAAACTTAAAGCTCGGCTATGTCTCTGCTTTCAATAAGCCTATGGCCTCAAGTCTCACAAGTAGTGTAGATTCGATTTCACCGAGCATCTCTGTGATATTGTCACTTGATTTCAAAATGACTGACACTGTGGTGAGGTGGCCAGTCCATCTCTGATCAGGAAGTCTTTTCAGTTTTCCCCAGTGTACTGTGCAGTCACCGTTGGTTTCCTAAATAAATTCTACTGGGAGCTACACACATTGAAAAAGCCCTCTATCGCCTCCTCAGACGACATACCGTGCACCACAAATGCAGACTTTGAACCAGACGCTACAAAAGGCCCACTTTCTCCCACAAAAATGCGGCTCGATTAAGGGTCAAGACAAGCCTGTGCTGGCTCCTCATCACCGAGGTCATCAGATGCTAGTGGCTGAGGTAACTGAGGTGCAGGTGCTTGTTGTGATGTTACCCTCATGCTGCTGGTGCTATTGCCATGGATCTTCTCGATCTTGTTGGTCAGCAGGGGGTATGGGGGATGGGCGGGTATTGCATTTGCTGCAGGCTCCTCGACCTTGGAGGTCGGGCTAAATGGCTACTCGGTGAGCTTGGCGTTGGTCTCTACAAGGTGATCCTCCGTTTTTTTTGGTCTTGGCAGTGCCCAGCCCTTTTCAGATATGCATGCTGATCAAAGTTTAGCCAACTAACTATAAATATTCAATGCGCAACTACCAAAACTTAACAGAGCTAGCTGTGTAGCTGTCTGCAAAAGTGAACAACCCCTTTCCTTCTCTGTGAGAAAAGGAAATGGTTCATTTGACCCCGCCCTGTTATCCAATGAGCTTCCTAAACAAGGTATTGAATTCAAAGGCAGTACCTTATGCATTCTGGCTAGGTGCCCAATCAGATGCATATTAACTACTAAATAATACATTCCCCCTCCCTCCTCCCTCCTCAGATCATGAGCACACACCGGCATATAGCCTCTGTCCCATTCTACTGGCAGGCCCAGCAGCGCTACATTGGCAAAACCGGAAATAAATAAAATGTCTTATGTTATTTTGGGGGGGCGGGGTGGGGGTGCACAAATTCTATCTGGGGGGTCCATGCTTGGGGAAAATGAAAATTCCCCCATCCACAGAGCACGAGTGGTCACTGAATGGTTTGATGAGCATGAAAACAGTGTAAACCATATGCCATGGTCGTCTCAGTCACCATATCTCAACTAAACTGAACACTAATGGGAGATGATGTCTCATCCCTTCAATAGAGTTCCAGACACTTGTAGAATCTATGCCAAGGTGCATTGAAGCTGTTTTTGGCAGCTCATGGTGGCCCAACGTCCTGCTAAGACACTTTATGTTGGTGTTTCCATTATTTTGCCAATTTCCTGTATGTCACATTAACATAGGTAAGGTGGTATCAGATTATGGTAGAAACACAACAGGCAGATCTTTCTTTCACTCCAACAGGTCAGGTCACTTAAGGCTTGGTAGCATTCATTCAATCCCTCATGAGGTACCTAGATTGTCTGTAGATCTGTTTCTGTATGAGGCATGGCAGGCCATACATACTGTAGGATACGGACGGTATTGTTCATGGGTGGATGTTCATGCCCTTGAATGCTCTGTGGATTGTAGAAGCATTTAACCCAAAAAAACAACCCAATGGTCACAGACGTCAGTTCAACGTAACGTTTCAATTTACATTTGGTTAAATGTCACTATGTTAAAAGTTGGGTGAAAAAAATTACGAATTTCCCTTTCGATGATGACTTTTTGCGATTCCAATCGGTTTTCAACTTTGATTCAATGTCATCACATTAAAAAGAAATGTACATGATGTTGAAACAATGTTGATTCAAACAGTTTTTGCCCAGTGGAAATGACCGTTTTTGTGGATTGTATTGAGAGTAAAGGTTTCATCTAAATTCAAAATATTGCCTTTTAAAGGCCATGGATTGGCTCTTTTAAAGACCGAATCCGCAGTAAAGGAAACAGTGGCGCTGTCCGCCTCACCCCTGATATTGTGTTGTTGATAAAGCTTGAGGTGAGGAGCGTCGCACAACACGGTAAAAACAACAACATTGCAGTACATTTTCTGCTGTTCTATCGCGCGTGCAATTATGTACAAGGGAAAAAAAACACTGCTCGTCTTTTGCAGTAACTTATATGGGGCGGCAGGTAGCCTAGTGGTTAGAGCGTTGGATCAGTAACCAAAGATCGAATCCCCGAGCTGGTAAAAATCTGTCGTTCTGCACCTGCACCTGAACAAGGCAGTTAACCCACTGTTCCTAGGCCGTCATTGACAATAAGAATTTGTTCTTAACTAACTTGCCTAGTTAAATAAATGTAAAATTCAGAAAATATGTTTGTTGCATTGAATCATTGTTTCAAGTTTGATTAGTCGTATGCACAGGATGCACATGGTGTTCAACGTCCAATGAAATGCTTACTTGCAGGTTCCTTCTCAACAATGCCACAACAATTAGAAATAATCAAATATCAGAATATGAACATAAAGTAAATGGCTCAGTAGAATAAACATTTTAGCATAAGTATAATAAAGGAAGGCACAATTTATAGTCCAATATTTACACATGTATCAGAGAAAGGGGAGATTCCGGGGCAAGAGTTTAAATTGTGCAGTATTGTAAGAGTCTGGTAGCAGCAGTTGTGATGTGTGTGTAGCATTAATGTGTGTGTGTATGTGTGTGTGTGTGTCTGTCTGTGTTGGTGTGTGTGTGAGTGAGTGCATGTGTGCTAAGGTGTGGGGAGTCAGAGCAGGTGGTCAGTCCAGTTCAAGTGTTCAGCAGTCTGATGGCTTGTAGATGGAAACTGTCTCTAAGCCTGTTGGTGTCAGACCTCATGCTCCGATACCATCTGCCCGACGGTAAGGGAGTGAACAGCTCGTGGCTCATGGCTGCGGTATAACAATATTGTTGGCTTTAAATAAATAAATATATTCAATACGAAAAAAGTATATTTTGTTTAGAAAATAATTACAAACAAATGATCCACCACAGCACACTCAGAACTAATATTACACCAATACAAACTGGTAACGAGTGCTATTCTATTCATATCATGGTATTACAAGATAAAAACAGTCGTCAAAAGTTGTAAAACTAAATGCACAGAAC
This sequence comes from Oncorhynchus gorbuscha, assembly GCF_021184085.1. NCBI lineage: Eukaryota > Metazoa > Chordata > Actinopteri > Salmoniformes > Salmonidae > Oncorhynchus > Oncorhynchus gorbuscha. The sequence continues at coordinate 57,793,969 of NC_060184.1, forward strand.
ATAACATTTAGAAGAACTTTCTATCAAAACAAAACCTGTTTTTGTCACATGATGTCATCTAATGCATTAAATAGAAGAGAAAGGAGAGGAAAGGGAATTCTCAGCAGAGGGATCAGGGATTTAAAATACCAAATTCAGGTCTACTTGTCCATGGTCAGGGTAACCTGATATACACTCCCCTCGCCCTCCCGTACTCCCCTTCTTTACTAGTCTCCCACCCCCGAAAGTGTCAAATGAATACACCCTAGTAGTCTGTAATCAGTGGGTTGGGTCATTGTTTATACACTTGATAAATGCCTCCCCCGTAAAAGGAGAGAGTGGGTTCCCACAGAGTGGTTTCGGAAAATAATAAAATATCTAACATTCCTTTGGCTCTGTATAATGGTTGCAGGCCTGAAGCACAGGGAATCACAGGGGGAAACAACTTGGTGCCACTGAATATGCCACCCCTGGGACACACAATGACCATTGAACTGTCCTTCAGATTTTCCACCTAGCACGTTTAAAGATCTACTACCAAATCTGTCCTACGTGCTGTGAATGCAATGCTTAACAACATCCTACTTGAAACAACTCGATTTGGGGGGGGGGGGGGGGGCATAATGTATTTCCTAATTTTCAAGGTATTTTGTGTGGTATAGTGAATCCAAAACTGTTGCCCACAATAACAATTCTGTAAAACCTGAATGATTTAGGAAAGATTTTTTGACAGCTTAAGTACACATTTCTGTATTACAAATGTTATTGCCGATCTCAAGGCAGCAGCAGAGCTACTACCCTATACCGCTCTGTTACAGGGTCTGTATATATTATACGCCTACTACATGTATTTTTTTAAAGTGTCTAAGACTACTGGTCAGTATTTCACAAGTCATTACAAATATGTTAGCGGACATTTTTGTACACGCACACCACTCAGGCAGACGATAATGATTAAACTAGCCATAGTAGTGCTAAGTGATGTATCCATGTTGTCCACTTAGTGATTCCGCTCAAATACATCCCATACTACAAACACACAGCCGACTGTTCTCCTCAAGGTCGAGAGCTGCTGAACACACACCACACACCACACACACACAAGGTCAAGAGCTGCCTGCGAGGCAAAAGGGGCTTCTCTGATGGGTTGACGCCACATGGCCCAATGTACACACATCTATCCCCCGTCCTGTGACATGGCCTGATAGCTTAATATAAGGCCAACAACATGTCAACCTTCACTGCCTTTCAATGAGGACTTCACCAAACAAATGCATTAAAACCAAACAGGATGAGCTGAAACCCACAGAGAATGTGAAATAAGACCATAGTGGCCAATCATCCTCTCACTGTGAGCGAGCAGTGCTGACTCTGTCCAGATTTATGATATGTTGAATTAGAATGAATATTGATTTTTGGACAGGTTTTTTTCTCTCTCTCTGTCCGTCTTTTACAAAGAGTGATTGATGTAAGTGCATTGATTTCGAATCAATTGCTTCATTTTCATTTTATTTAAGCTTGAACAAATTACAATGCCTCCGCAGAGACAAATGCATTACTCTATCAACTGTACCTTGTGCTTTATCTGCAAACTGGTTGTTTGTAAAGTATTCCAGAAATAGTCTGAAATTACGTATTAAACTATTAGGCATTCTGTATTTGCCTATCAAAGCCTTCTGTGTTGAAAGTGTTTTTGATGCCTTTATCAAAGTATTATGCCTCTGTTTTACCATGATTGTCCAATTATACTGTCCTACTAGTTGATATAATATGCTTTATCCCGGTATAAAGACACATACATAACTTAGAAAACTACCCCAATGTTAATTCATTTTACATCAAGAGCTGTAGCCTAGACTTGGAGACAAAGAATGCCTCATTGCATGTTAACAGTGTCCATCAATGAGGTAAAATACCTTAAAACAATTTAGTAATTGTCTTGACAATGATGCATTAAAGTGGGCCATCTTCTAATGGCTCTTTCCTGTGGCTATGCCTACTGGCTGCTTGGTTAGGATTGCATAATGATGATATAGCTTTAGGACCTAGCCTGCCTGGTCGGCTTTCCAAGATAAAAGCTGCCTGGTGTCATGCAGACACTACTGCATTCTCTGAATGTTTCAACTGATCAAGGCTGTGATACGTCTGGAGCTACCTGGTAAATACTGTACCTTACAGAAGCGGAACTTGGGTTAGCCAGGCCTCAATTGTGCAACTACACAATGTACTGTGCCAGACAAAATGGGCCTCCTTCAGACTGTACTTAGCTGTACTTAGCATTTTACTCACAGAAAGACTACATCTGGTTATTTAAAAATCCTACATAGCAGCGTTGACAGCATACTGTGGGCTGGTCACAAGGTTCACAGCTTCACTCTGTTGCTGTAGGCTGAGCTACAGGATGTGAGGCAGCAATCCTGTCGTGCATCAAGTACAAGCTGCAATGCATGGATGTGCAGTATCATTCGATCGATCCAAGACAATAATTATAAATTGTATAATCTTCTATGTGAGTTTGCAATTAGGGTGCATCATAGTCAATCTCTAGCATAAAGGTTTCTGAATAGACCTCATTCAGTTTAAAGACCATTCTTCAAAGCTACCATCCACCATGGATGACTCAAGATATAATGGACAGCACCATTAGTGTGCACATAAGAAGGAATTCCTCTGAATTCCAGTGACAACTGAGGCCTGCTTCCTTTAGGGTTCCGAATACATCACCATATGACTACATCAGATGCTGCAAGCCACAAATATGCACCAACAGCTGATCATTCACAAAAGACTCTCAGTTCTAGAATCAGGAAATAGTTCCAATTGAAACAATGAGGTTCTGTTCCAAATATGTTGTTTGCAACTCTTCTATCTTAAACTCAGAATGTCACTCAGGTCATGATGATCACAGAGCTATATGACTTCATCCTATAACTTTTCAATTATGAAAGAATCTATTTGGTGCCATTCCCAACATATTGGGAGACTATACAAGGAGGGTGTAGATACAAAGTATGCAATAGCGTAATGCCATGGTTGTAAAAACTCTTCTGTGATGGAGTTACATTTGAGTGTGGATAGCAATTCACAGTTTATTTGTTCATATCAAACTACTGTTAGAATAAAGCATATAAGATGACAGAATAACATGATTTTGTTGATGCACTATATATATATATATATATATATATATATATATATATATATATATATATGAAATGTTATGGAAAACTGACAACTATACAACAATTTTGAAACCTGTGTGGCTTCGAGCATAGATAGATAATTAAATAGAATAACTGCATTTGTGTGTGTTTTGGTTCTTTCGTTAAACTGGTCATAATTTCTAAGTAAACAGGATGTTACTGAGAACTAGGACAATCTCTTCAGCTCTAATCACTAAATGAGCAGCCTAGGCCTAAAAGCATTAATCCATCATCCTTCTCAAATGTTTAAGTCACTGCCACTGAATCAAATTCAAATATCATTAAAGATTGTTATTATTTTTTATTTTTTGCAAAACAAGTGCAAGTCTCCAAATTCTTCAAACTCAAGTTTCCCCCCAAAAGTAACCTACTCTACATGAGTGTGCCCTTCATAAAGTTTAAGGTTAAGCGTATCCAAATCGTTGACTATGACCATCTTTCAGTTGCAGGACAAACAAAATACTGGACAACTGCTGTGCATTCTGCATAGCTGCGTTTTACCAGAGTGGTGTAGCCTATTTGAGTCATGAGCGATGTGGCACTTGGCTCCCCTTGTGGAATTTAGCTGTAGCCTACTATCGTGCGACTGGAGACGGTGGTATGTTAGTAAGAAATGCCAGTGTGTGAAACTCCGAACAACTTCAAAAAATAAGGGTTTGTTTCAATAATATAGTCAACAAAAAAAGCGTATGTCAAACGATTCAAATGAAATTCCAGTCATTCTCGCATACTGTTTCAGAAGTATTTGTCTTGTACTGTATGTTGAAACTCTGTCAAACAACTACACCGTGAAACTGTTTACAAAGAGGAAAAATTGTTGCTTCTCAGATGCGCTCTCTGTGGCGAAATATGCAGAGAGAGGCAACTCGCTGACAGTTGAATAGAGTACATCACACATATATATACTTTTCTAAAAATAGCTGGCCAATGAATGTGAAGGAACTACGAGTCAAATTCACCAATAAAAAAAGAAACAGGACCAAATTATGTCAGGAGACGATTATGATTGGTTGGTTGTGATATCATATGCGCGCGGGCAAGCTGATTCGAGTTCATTGGTTAACGTTCCAAAAGCGTAATGCTGTCACGAGGTGGTAGGTAGGTTGCAAGGTTTGAATAAGGAAGTTTACATGGTACGGGCTTCGCATTTAGTTCAGTGTTTGCAAATAGAGTAACTTCATCACCAGTAAGCAGTGGTCTGCCAACGGGGAAGCAAAACAACGCTTGTTTGCAGTGCGTGCTATTTGCATTAGCTACAGATAGGATTGCATGTGAAATTTAAACAAGGATCTTACTTGCCTCTTCGAGATTGACCAATATTTTGACTATTATATTGATTCTAAAGAAAAATATTTCAGTGCAGCTCTTTAGCCAACATTTGGGATTTGAAATGGATGTTCTACCCATGTGCAGCATCTTTCAGGAACTTCAGATTGTACATGACACGGGCTACTTTTCAGCTTTACCATCCTTGGAGGATTACTGGCAGCAGGTAACATTTTTATCCGTTCATTTGAACTGTTTCATTAAACTGAAATAAAGAGAACGTGACCAATCATACTGGCTGTTATCCTGGCATGACTATAGGCTACATGTGTTCAAGTACGTGCAAACTAATATTAATTGATACATTTATATCCTACTAATACACGTTGTTACGGTATTCTACAGCACTTTGTCAAACAGTTCCTCATACATACATTTGTTTTAATTTTTAAACACAATTTAGATGATCAATGTGTCCGCTTTGTTTTGTAGTAGATCATGAATTGTAACATTGCAGAAGCGTCAGTAAGCTACAAACATGCAGAATTCCGTAGCTAGCTGGATGTGTCAAATTCGGCGCGTGTGCTAGAGTATGCGAAAAATAACCAAGCGTTGTTCATATTTCTAGGGACACCTCCGAATGGAGGACTAAACGTGTTATTTAACCGGTTACCCACAGATTCACAAGCTATGTTCTTATCTTGTTTCATGCAGATGGCTTATTCGAAGTTGAGCATTGTTGCCCGTCAAAGCACGGCACAAGTCTAGTTCAGTGAGCCAGTGTTTGACAGCTCCGGAGTCTCACTTGAAATGAATGAGACGCGACCAATATAATTTCCAGTAGTGTTGTGTTATTTCTGAGCGATGTTATAGGCTTGTTTCTGAGCGATGCTACTGTAAGTAGCCTTCATATCGGAAGTGAATTTGAAAGCAATGATTTGGTTCGAGTAACGGAGTTGTTGTCGTTCAAAATGCTGCGGAGCGGAACTCGTTCGTAAGCGGATCTGTTGAAGTAGTCCAACCGGAATGAAGCCAATTCAACAATTTAATTTTGAAAGTGGATGCAATTTACACCAATAAAGTGTAACATAACGGACCCCTCGTATTAATCATGATGGGACTGCCTCGTTTGTAGTAATTTTTCTGAAGATATTTGCAGTTCATACGTGATTGAAATCGATCCAAGTAGTTTCCTTCAGGCATTTGCGAGTCGGGCACGGAGCCAACTTCCTCGCTGCCATAAGAGAGATTTAACTCTTTCAACACAGCCACAGAGAAATACTGTCGAGACGGGTATTGTTAAATATAAAAATGTAATAACTTATTTTTACCAAAGAAGTGGAAAGGTTATTTTACTTATCAAAACCATAGTTTAAACTAACCATACGGTTTATATTCCTCTGAAACACATCGCATTAATTTGCATGTCGTTCAGTGGGGCTCATATCCACACTATCAAATGTCAGCAGTGACTAATTCCGTGCGAATTCGTGTGCGCTTGAGAAGATAGTATTGCAACTGGAAATTATTGGTTTAAATTGTGGAAGGGGCATTATGTGCTTTGCCTGGGGCAGAATTTTCTCCAACTGTTCTTGTCAAACCAACATGCTGCCATACCTCCAAACAGATTACTCTTTATTTATTTATTTATTTATTTTATGAATCCTCAAGATATAGTATCAAAACTGAATTAATGTATTATAACATTGAGAAACTGAGTTCTGGGGGGGTAGGAAGGATGTGATTACATGCAATCAGTCAAGTCTGTGGCAACTGAATGAGTCTTGGGGAAGCAGGAAGTTCAGAGGCTTCCTTAAAAGGACACCAAATGTGCTCTGAGTCATTCATTGTACCACAGAACTGACAATGGATATAGTCCCTGTTCCTCCACACATACACACCGCTTAGGATATGCAGTTTATGACTGCTCAACTTGAGTATGTAAACATGTAGCCTAGCTAGCTTAAATATGGTCACAACCATGTGATAGTCAAGAGCCCATTTCTTGTTTGAACATGTGTTTTCGTACTAGTGTGAAGCTGTAGTTTACTCAGACCAACCTTAGCTGGTCTGCCTTGTGAGCCAAGGGAAACAAGTTGCACAAGTCTTGTGTCATAAAACATCAATGAGGTTGATACTGATTCATGTGTTGGTGGTCTGGTAGCTCCCTGAAATGCAGTACACCTGTGATCTCTTCTATATATTCTAAACATCTGTTTTTTTGTTCCTGAACCAGACTTGCTTGGAGTTGGAGCGGTATCTACAGAGCGAGCCTTATGTCTCGGTGACATCTGACATCAAGTTGGAGCCGCAGGAGCAGGACCTCTGGAGCAAGCTGATCTTGGCCTGCGGTGATAAAGCGATCGACTCTGACCCAAAGATCCCTTTGGTCAAAGAAGAGGACAATCAGGATGGCCAAATCTTGGAAACCAACAGTGTGAACTCTGATGCCAGCAGTGAAGCTTCAGACAGTTCCGTGGAGCTCTCGCCGACACACAGCTTTACCTTGAACCCTCTGGGGTCGGTTCTGGCCGGTTCTGGACCTTTTAGCCCTTCTATCATAAGCACTCCCCCATCCTCCCCAGAGGTCAGCTCGGAACCCAGCATCTCACAAGGCTGGGGAAGCGTAAACACAGAATTGACCTTGCCGGTAAAAGTCCGGACAGGCGGCATCGGAAAGAACTCGGCAAAGACTGGGCTGGTTGGTGGAGACGCGTCACCGGATGGGAGGAGACGGGTGCACAGGTGTCACTTCAACGGATGCCGCAAGGTTTACACAAAGAGTTCCCACTTAAAAGCACACCAACGCACTCATACAGGTGAGAAAGCAGACATTTCCCTATGCTATCACACCCTTGGCCTCTGCATTGCATAACCTTGGGGCAAAATACAAACCCTGTTGGCGGAAGTGACAGTGATAGTACTAAGTTTCCTTACTTCCTCGCTGTTACACAAAAGCAATGTCTTATTTGACTGCCATTCTTTATTTAACCAAATGGTATTGCCTGTTTGGTTAGCTAGTTGTGTAATGTAATTTAAAGAGCCAAAACCAGTTCATTGTGTGTCCTCATGCAGCTACAGAGAGTGCCACACAGTGCACTCACTCTCAGACTATTAGCCGTACATGACTGGATACCTAAACTGTGACCTAATCTATCTGGAATGTGTCTGAATGCTGTGGGGGAGGGGAGGCATTCATACTGAGGGATGCAGTCCCAGTGCACATGGGAATACAAGGGACTTGGGTTGCGTCCCAAATGGTACCCCATTCCCTTTATAGTGCACTACTTTGACCAGAGCCATAGTACGGCTAGTAGTGCACTGTATAGGGACTAGGGTGTCATTTGAGATGCAAACATTAGCCATGGCTCTTCAAAACGGATTGTTTCACCATGGGAAAAGGGAGGCTGTTGAGTGGGGGGCCTGTATGGTCGTTTGACCGTCCCTTGTTTTTTTTTATTAGCAGCATGACATTGCACGTGTGTGGTTTTCTCCATGGGCTCTGACCCTTGAAGACCGCTATTACGTCCGGTGTATAAAGGACTTTCTGCGTTCCAAAACATGTTTTGCGTTGTGTTAGCAAAGTGTAACCAGTTCATTTTGAATTTAGACCAAGTGTCATTGCGTGACGTTGTATAGCTGTCAAGTGACTACAGCTGCATCATCTCATCTGGTCATTTCCTTTCCCTTTACTACCAAAGGTCATTGACCAGAAGAAAGGTCACAATTTACAAAGACTAGCTTAGCACACAGCATTTTTTTTTCACATTGACTGGAGGTTAAAAATGTATTGTGCAATATTACATGCATTTCACAATTATTAATGTTTTTCTTTTGTTTATTTCATAGGTGAGAAACCATACAGGTGTTCATGGGAGGGCTGCGAGTGGCGATTTGCACGGAGTGATGAGCTAACCAGACACTTCAGGAAGCACACTGGGGCCAAGCCATTTAAATGCAGTCACTGTGACCGGTAAGCTCCATCACTCTGCTATCTACAATAGAGACCACCTGCACCTGAGTGTTTACCCAATCCCTCTTGATACCATTTAATCAAGTGTTAGAAAATAATGATTGTTTTACTAGAGTTGTAACGATGTCTGTTCATTCAGTGATGTGAATAGCATTGCATTGTTAACAATTGCATAATGAAAATGGTTAGTCATGCATAATGACATTCTTAAAATATGTAATTATATTGTCAGGCTGTTTTTATGTTCAATTGGAATCTGTACTTGTATCCTTGACACACTTGTTGGTTTTTGTAGTAGTGCTGCTACTACTTCTACTTTTTAGGTACCCTCCTGTTCATACTCTCCTTCTCTCTCTTTCTCTCAAGGTGTTTCTCCAGGTCCGATCACCTTGCCCTCCACATGAAAAGACACCTCTGAGCAGGTCGGAGCGGAGCGATGTTAGCCGTTTAGTGAAACTAACAAACGCAGCGAAAGGAAATGTCGTCTCCTAACCAGCCTCATGGTTGAACTGCCCTTGAGAGGAGCGAGCTAGGGGAGCGTGTTCTAGCCAAAGTATGCCATTTTGCACCATACCCAGTGCCTCCGGGATGGATGGACCCCTTGGAGAAGGAAGGCGCTCTGGAGGTTGCCTGTCCAAAAACCACAACAACAGAGGACAAAATCATGTACAGACAGAAGGAAGCAGCCAATTGAATTGAGGGACTTGAAAGAAAAAGACAAAAAAAAAACTAAAACAAAGACAAAAAAATAATTAACGAATGAATGAGTTGAATGTGTGGTTGGTGCATGATGTTTTTGAGGTGAAGCAACTGTCTCTTGGACAACTGATACACTGGTACTGCTTTACAAAAACGGTTGTCTGAGGTAAGCATGTGTGCACTGCGAATGTCTGACTTGGTTGACTGGCCTGTGTGCAAAGAGGGGGAAGCAAAGGCGGTCTGGTACCAGTGTTGCTGTGGACTGAATGGTGTCAGGGAGCAAGTTTTCTTTTCTTGTAGTTGTGAGTACGGGTGTGTGAGAACGTGCCTGCCTGACTGTCAAGCAGCAGTGAGACTGAGTGAAGATTGGGGTTTCTTGCCAGAAGCCTTGAGGGGTTGTGGTGTTGAGTGGTATGGGGGGGGGGTGATGTGTTTTGTCCCCCCCCCATTCAGCAACCCAGGCCAGGGGAGAAACTCCACAATGTGAGTCCTGAGTGAGAGGAGCTTTTTTTGGTGTTTGGTGCAGCTACTAAATGTGCAATGTGTTACGTAGCTTGTTTTTTTTACAAGTTACAAAGCAAATTTTTAGTCCATTGTATAAGCTGTGTGCTTAGAGGTATAACACAACTATACTATAACTTCAGTATCATAGACAGGTGTTGCATGGTTCTAGGGTTTGTTCTCTCTTCCTGTTATTCTGTAATCAGGACTGCAAATAGATTCCAATAAAAGCGCAGCTAAATACAAACGGTTAAATGTTACAATATTGTACATAAAGCCTTGATTTTTTTTTCATTATTATTACTTCAGTACTTCTTTCTCTCTTTTTGGTTTGAGAAACCACTACTGCTTACTTAGCAACTGAATCATTCATTCATTAAGCTATTTTTTTTTTTTTTCACTCATCAATGCCTTGAGGACTATCGGATTTGATTTTGTATATTCTATCTTCTTTTCTACCTGGTAATGCACTGTTGACGACCTTAATGGTGCCTTATGCAAGTGACCTATCCTTGTGGGATGGATGACTACTCCTTGGAGAGGGGCGGGGGGGGGGGGGGGGGTCACATTGTTGTATGGGTGATTGAAAAGCTTTATTAAGGCTCAATTTCACATGAACTTACTTGCACCTTTCCTTGTTTTCAGAGACTGCTAGGTCTATTACCCCTATGTAGATTGTGAATAGTGTTTTGTGTTTAGAGCATGTACAGTAAAGATCCTCCCTTTTTAGGTTATATTGCATAGCACCCTGATCTATATAGTACATTCAGTCGATTCAAACCAAGACTTGTGTAAAATAACTTCAAGTCAGCATTTAGAGAGCACTTATAATGGTATATTATTAACCCAATTCACTACCACTGTAGTATGTACTGTATCTACGTAGTTATACACATTTGGTATCAAGTGACAATGTTGCTCAAAGGTACAAAAAAAAACCTGATGAGACGATTGGACTAGATCTGGGCAGGTACCCTATTCCGTCTTTAGGTCACTACTTTGGGTCCATAGGGCCCTGGTCAAAAGTAGTGTATCATAAAGGGAATAGGGTGCCATTTCAGATGCAGTCTAGGACATGAACTTGTGGTTTGCATAAAGACAAGGCTGACTTGAAGGGAATGTGATGGTGATGCAGCAGCTCTCAACAATGCCCTAACATTGGGTTTGTAGAGAACTCGGGGGGGCCCAGACTCACTGTAGGGCAATATCCCCCCCTGCAACCAAAGCTGAGGAAAAACCCTAAAGATTTATTGTAATTAACAAGCTCCAGTTGGACAGCCCTTGCCTTGTACTGCATCTCTGTAATAAATTGCTAAAGGCTTTGCTGGCATAGAATTTATTACGGACTGCTGACTCTGGGAGTTTGCTATTGACCCGTCTGGGCAGCCGCATTCGTTGTTTTGGTCCAGGCAGCTACATTATTATCAAAACCAACGTGAACAGGATTCTGAAAAGAGGAGAAAAAAAATATCTATCCCCCCCCTCCCCATTTGAAGTTGATTCATTGTTTATGTACACACTTGAAATAATTTGAAGACTTCAGGACATTTTTGCAGGGTAAGGGACCAAAATCATGTTAGAGGATAGCTTAATGTGTTATATTTGTCATTTAAAAAAAGTCTACACTCAAGGATTGGTGAGATTAACATTGAAATATAACAAAGTACATAGACTTATTTTATTCAGTATCAGGGACATGCTTTGTGGGTGGAAAGGAATTTGACATTGCAGCAAGATCAGTGTAGCAGGGCCACAACATGGATTTTTAGATCAGATTGTTGTAAGAGGGAGGATGAGTACAACTTGAAACGGCCTGCTATAATACAATTACACCGCCAGCAACAGCAAGGCTTTTGTGGCAAAGAATTGGAACAATGACTTTCTGTCTTTGTAACAGAACAGCAGCCAATATCTTTCAGGTGATAATCGAGCCTTAATTAAGCCTCATGTTTGCTTGCATCTTAACCTACAGTTTCCCATTGCTGTCTGCATCCCAAATGGCACTCTATTCCCTATTAGAGTACTACTTCAGACCAGGGACCATATGGCTTTGTTCAAAATTAATGCATTATATAGGGAATAGCAGATCACTTGGGATGCACTCTGATTCTCTCTTCTTCTTCCACACACAGCGCCCCTTGTTCTTTACAGAATCTTTGTCAAAGAAAAAAAAAGGAAAAAAAATCATTTTTGTAAGATTGTTTTTTTTTTTTGCTTTATGACATTTTATTTGAAATTGTTTTGCAAAATTGTTATATTTCTGTATGAATGTATTTTTTTATTGGAATAATAAGAATCTTATCAGACTTATGCTTTGTTTCATTTTTTAAAAAATCTTCTCACTTTATTACATAGTTCATATTTTCAGGGCTGCAGATCGGTTTATGTAGTCAGAGGGCCGGTTTCCCAGACATAGATTTATCCTAGTCTTCTATTAAGAAACTCTCTCAATGGATAATCTCCATTGAACATTCCTTTTAGTCTGTGTCTGGAAATAACTCTGGGTCAGTTTTCAAATGGAAGCCAGTGGAACTAGCTTGGTCCCATCTGCTGTAGCCAACTCTTATATTTTAACTAGTCTTATCCAGAGTGACTTACAGAGCGTAGTAAGTGCATACATTTTTCAAACTGGTCCTCCGTAGAAATTGAACCCACAACTTTGGTGTTGAAAGTGCCATTCTCTAACAGCCTTCTTGTCATAGAGTTGGCTACTGCAACAGTATAGGATCAGGCTTGTAGAACTAGCCCATCCAGTCAGCATTTCTACAACACATAACGAAGTTGTCATTAGGTTTATAGTCTTGAGATTGTATTCCAAATGGCCAATAGAATTAGACAGGGAACATATAGTCAACATTACTCGTGATCAGGACAGTTAGATTGGTCTAAGGGAGAAATTGAAGGCAACAATCCTTTCCCATTTGCTCTGATACTAATCTTATGCTGCACATTCATTATTTGCTATGCATAATCACCATAATAGGCTCCACAATTAAACTATTCCTCAAGGTTTAGGTATAACTGCTATCCCTAATACTCTCAACATGTATGTGCAAGAGCTGAAGAGCTTTGTCAAGCATAATACTTTTCTCCTTTTGGATACAACTCCTAGCCAGGAGTTAGTAAAGGAGTGTGTTAAAGGAGAATTGAAGAGCTGATTAACTTGTTTTCCAGGACTTTTGCCTTCCACTATGTTTACCTAAAAGTAGGTATCTTGTAATTCATCCAAGAGCTCCCAGCCCCCTCCCTCCTTGGGGTAGTAAATACCAGACTGAAAATATCTCACTAAAAAGGAGAAAATGGATACCTTGGAGAAACCGGTTGGGAAACAGAAACCTGCAGTAGCTGTGTGGGTAAAATCACTGGGAAAAGCCAGAAACAAAATCCAACCTGTGTGGTTGTTTGTTCTATAATCTGTTAGTTCATATGCCTTGTGACTGTGATATAGGGGCCTAAAAGCCGAGACAATAAGACCGTGTCAGAATAAATTCAACCACACATTTTCTTCATCACAAGCTGAAGCGCAACCTCTGTCCGGTGGAGTCCTCAAGGCATACTGCATGTAACTAACAGTTACAGTTGAAGTCGGAAGTTTACATCCACTTACGTTGGAGTCATTAAAACTCGTATTTTAACCACTCCACAAATTTCTTGTAAACAAACTATAGTGTTGGCAAGTCGGTTAGGACGTCTACTTTGTGCATGACACATCATTTTTCCAACAATTGTTTACAGATTGTTTCACTTAAAATTCACTGTATCATAATTCCAGTGTGTCAGAAGTTTACATACACTTAAGTTGACTGTGCCTTTAAACAGTTTGGAAAATTCCAGAAAATGTAATGGATTTAGAAGCTTCTGATTGACTTAATTTGAGTCATTTGGGGGTGTACCTGTGGATGTATTTCAAGGCCTACCTTCAAACTCAGTGCCTCTTTGCTTGACATCATAGGAAAATCAAAATAAATCAGCCAAGACCTCAGAAAAAAAAATTGTAGACCTTCACAAGTCTGGTTCATCCTTGGGAGCCATTTCCAAACGCCTGAATGTACCACATTCATCTGTACAAACAATAGTACGCAAGTATAAACACCATGGGATCAAGCAGCCGTCATACCGCTCAGGAAGGAGACGCATTCTGTCTCCTATAGATGAACCTACTTTTGTGCGAAAAGTGCAAATTAATCCCAGAACAACAGTAAAGGACCTTGTGAAGATGCTGGAGGAAAAAGATACAAAAGTATCTATATTCACAGTAAAATGAGTCCTTTATCGACATAACCTGAAAGGCCGCTCTGCAAGGAAGAAGCCACTACTCCAAAACCGTCATAAAAAAGCCAGACTATGGTTTGCAACTGCACATGGGGACAAAGATTGTACTTTTTGGAGAAATGTTCTCTGTTTCGCCATAATGACCATCATTATGTTTGGAGGAAAAAGGAGGATGCTTGCAAGCCGAGGAACACCATCCCAACTGTGAAGCACGGGGGTGGCAGCATCATGTTGTGGGGGTGCTTTGCTGCTGGAGGGACTGGTGCACTTCACAAAATAGATGGCATCACGAGGAAAAAAATTATGTGGATATATTGAAGCAACATCTCAAGACATGTTAAAGCTTGGTCGCAAATGGGTCTTCCAAATGTACAATGACCCCAAGCATACTTCCAAAGTTGTGGGAAAATGGCTTAAGGACAACAAAGTCAAGGTATTGGAATAGCCATCACAAAGCCCTGACCTCAATCCTATAGAAATGTGTAGGCAGATCTGAAAAATCATGTGCGAGCAAGGAGGACTACAAACCTGACTCAGTTACACCAGCTCTGTCAGGAGGAATGGGCCAAAATTCACCCAACTTATTGTGGGAAAGTTGTGGAAGGCTACCTGAAACGTTTGACCCAAGTTAAACAATTTAAAGGTGATGCTACGAGGTACTAATTGAGTGTATGTAAACTTCTGACCCACTGGGAATGTGAAAAGCTTAAATAAATAATTCTCTCTACTATCATTCTGACATTTCACATTCTTAAAATAAAGTGGTGATCCTAACTGAACTATTCCAGCACCATTTCAACTTCAACATTTCAGCATCATCAAATCACCTACGACATCATCAAATCTAATACAGTGACAACTAAAAAGTACCAAAAACAATTTATTCCAATCAACATAAGCTAAATATGTGGCTGTCCATGGTTTTGTTTTTTGTGTGTGTGCATTCGTGCAAGTAGAAACAACATATTGACTCACCCTACTTGTAGAGAAACACCAATGCCATCTTCCTCTCTTTCATGTTGATGAAATGGTCTATCACTCTGTCATATAGTACTTTTTTTTGTCCTAGTCTACCTGGCTAAAATGCTTGCTCTCTAGCCTAACTTCCTTTCATGGGCAACATTAGCTAGTTAACATTAGCCTTCTACATCTACTGTAGCTACATATTGAACTTCCATTAATGGTTGGATCAGAATCATTGGCCAGTACGGAGAATTAAGTAAAACCACAAGTCCAAATCCCTATCTCCATCCATGGCTTATTTAGGAAAGGGTCAATTTTAGCTAGCCAACTAGCCACCGGAGGACAACAACACAACGAGATGCAACAATTCAAGTTGTTTCTTTCAATGACAAATGCTATCAATGCGAGTTAATAGGAGTGACGCCAAATCCAAACTGGCTTCCCTTGACACTTTCTTTGGTGATCCAGGACCATTCACAGTTGAGCTCCCTCAGTTTAGCTCAATGCTGATTGGCTATTTTGTAACACTTTTTTTTTATCTAGGGAGGCCAAATGCTAGCTGAGGGTGCTTTCTCCTGTAAATTGAAGGGAAATTATGAAACACAGAGAGACTAAATATAATTTGTTTTCTTTTTTTCTTGTTACATTTTTGGGGGAAGCCTGGCTTCCCTTGGCATCCATTAATGCATGCCACTGGAAACCTGACCTACCTATCGAGTTCTGTTTACTCAGTCTTGTTTTGCCATCAAGTCTTGGGCTGCGTTCCTCATTCCCCAAACATCTTGAAAAAGTTCAGGTTTCTTGAGTAGTGCACTTCTTTCTGCACCGCTAGTTCTTAGGGCGACAGCAGCTTTGCTCTCATCAAAGCAGTATAAATAATTGATCTGCATCTCTGATTGCCTTTAGCATTTATTAGCATGATGCTTTTATACACTTGTTAGATAATTACTCTAACTTGACAATAATAACGTTAAGATGCATTGCAGTTGATAAACCATTAGTAACTAACACACAAAAAAATGTAAGTGAAAAAAAACGGAATGTTACTTCCTTCCTTCCTTTCCCTATTCCCTTGGTTGCAGCGGGAGAATGGGAGAACTTCTGCATCTCTCTGATTCCCAATAAAACCCCTCTGGTTTTAAATTGAGGTTCAGCCCTTCAGTTGTTAATTAAGCTCACTGTAGAGACCCTTCCAACCGCAGGATGTGGAGGAAGGGGAATGTTATTGCTGCCTTCAATGCTGATATGAAGCTCTTCATCTCCACTTGATATCCAACTTGTAAAACATTATCAAAAGCATGAAGGGTCGGTGCCTTGCATAATGTATAGATGAGGTGCAAGACAAGCCTCTATATACTGTAATATTTCTCTGATGGACCTGTGATTGGATGAAGACTATGTAGACTAGGCTCAAGTAGAGAGATTATATGATTCTGAAATGATTGCCTTGAAAGCAACGTTTCCCCGAGGGGCCATGTAAAGGTATGAAATGGCCATGACATTCTTCAACAACATTGATGGGGATGAAGTGAGTCGTTTTGAAAGTAGAGTAGAATAAAATAGAATGGGATATAACTTCAGTATCTCTGTTCCATGGAGCTATGACACTTGTTGATCCCCTGATGATAGACCTGTGTGATGATAAGCGACGTTACGTCCTTATGTCCCCTATAAAAGGAAGCAGTGCCTTTGATTTCGCATGTCATATTTGTCTCAAGATCCTGGATTATCAGACATCAGTACATCAATTTAAATAAATCATGTCTCAACCTTAATGTACCAGGAAATACATTCAAGATTCTGGGGTCGTGCCCTTTCACATCATTACAAAGAAGAAGAAGACATGCTATCCATTCTAAACGGTCACAGTTGCACAGCACAATTGCAAAGATTTTTTTTTTAACTTGTATTTCCTCTTCCAAATTTTGATAAAGTGAGAGCAAGGGAGAGAGAAAGAAATGAATACAAAACTGTTTAAAATTAGAAACCCATGTCTATCCGCCAGACACTGCTTTGCCTGACTGAATGCAATAAATGTTTCAGAAAACGTTTGAATGCAGTGTGGAAGCAGCACGGCGAGTTAAATGAGGGGAAATAATAAGGGAAGAGGAGGTTATCAAGCCCTGAGCCCTGTTCATTCAGCCAGCCAGACTGCAAGTCATCATCACACCATGCAGGCTTTGCTTGGAAAGTGCTGGCGTCAGGGATTTCTCCCTCTCTCCTTGCTAATGGGTTCTATTATGACTTAGGTAGGTCGGATGGAAACGGCCACAGCTGAAATCAGAGGTCATTGACCCCCGTTACTGCTATTTGATCATCATCATCATCATCATCATCCTTATCATTGTCAGCAGCAGAACTTAGATAAGGAGACGATTTGCCCATCCTTAAATAATGCATGTTTACCTAACAACGATTCGCCCTAAATTGGATTCCTCAGCTAATTACCACGTTGCAATTAGTTGTTTGAGAGAAAAGGGATCTGAGGAAGTCGTCGTCCACAAAGGAGGATTAGAGGCGTTTTAGCCCAGAAATGCCAGGATGAGCTCTATCTCACTACAACACTTTTCCCTTTTAACTCAGATTAATTTCAGTCACGACATAACTATAAAGGCTCTGATTTCTTTTTGTGAAAATGTAGCCATCCCTTAGAGAGAACTCATTTGGAACGAAGAAAGAGAGGAGCGGGAAGCGTTACGTCAGAGATTTGAGGGTGATGTATTCTTTTGTAAGAACCAGCGGGGGGGTTGCTAGCAGAACTCACCAGGGTGATGTCACAGGGCGTGACCTTGTCACGGAACTCTGGGTGAGCGAGTGAGCATGGCAAGAGCATGTCTGAGCTCTATGCAAAGTGTAGCCAGCCAGGGTGACATCATCCATACAAGTCCTGACTGGGGGGCCGAGGAGCACTGTGTCCATGTAAGCCTATAGTACGCTAGTTCAAATAAATGGGGATGCAAAATTTCAACAAGTGATACCATGAAATGACATTCTTTTGAAATGTGAAAATGCAAATCCACACGAGTTAGATTTTCACATGGGAACGTTTTTCACATAATAAGATTTTCACGTGAAAGTTTTCAACATGTGAAACTGCACAACATGTTATTTTCCTCACGTGAAAAGTTGGAGTTAACATATTAACACAAAATGTAATACATGGTTTCACGTGTGAAAAACAGACCTCACGTGTCTCTTTTGCATTTTCACATGTGAAAGCTGTTTTCGCATGTTGAGCTGAAACTTTCACATGTGAAAATGCACATTTCACGTGTGTTTTTTTTGGAAGGGATGTAAATATAATGATATGGGGGTTTTAAGATACAGTGCCTTCAGAAAGTGTGTGGATACTTTCTGAAGGCAGCCTGAATTAAAACATGTATTTTTTTATGTCGCTGGCCTACACATAATACCACAATGTCAAAGTGGAATCATGTTTTTACCCATTTTTACAATTTAATAAAAAATAGAAGCTGAAATGTGTTGAGTCAATATGTTTTCAACCCCTTTGTTATTGCAAGCCTAAATACGTTCAGGAGTCATTTTATGTGCTTAATAAGTCACATACTAAGTTGCATGGACTCACTCTGTCTGCTATAATAGTGTTTAACATGATTTTTGAGTGACTACCTCATCCCTGTACCCAACACATACAATTACCATTAAGGTCCCTCAGCCGAGCAGTGAATTTCAAACACAGATTCAACCACAAAGACCAGGGAAGTTTTCCAATGCTTTGCAAAGAAGGGCACGTATTGGTAGATGGGTAAACCAATTATTTAAAGCAGACATTGAATATCCCTTTGAGCATGGTGAAGTTATTAATTACACTTTGGATGGTGTATAAATACACCAAGTCACTACAAATATACAGGTGTCCTTCCTTACTCAGTTCCTGGAGTGGAAGTAAACCACTCAGGGATTTCACCATGAGGCCAATGGTGAGTTTAAAACAGTTACAGAGTTTAATGGCTGTGATAGGAGAAAACTGAGAATGGATCAACAACATTATAGTTACTCCACAATACATAATTGACAGAGTGAAAAGAAGGAAGCCTGTACCAAATACAAATATAAATGTTGCAGATAAATTAACTTAATGTCCTGAATACGTAGTGTTATGTTTGGGGCAAATCCAACAACAAAGTACGACTCTTCATACTTTCAAGCAGGGTGATGGCAGCATCATGTTATGGGTATGCTTGTCATTGGCAAGAACTAGGGAGTTTTCTTACGATAAAAATAAATGGAAGAGAGCTAAGCACAAGCAAAATCCTAAAGGAAAACCTGGTTCAGTCTGCTTTTAGACACTGGGAGACAAATTCACCTTTCAGCAGGACAATAACCAAAAACACATGGCCAAATCTACACTGGAGTGGCTTACAAGGACAACATTGAATGCTCCTGAGTGGCCTAGTTATAGTTTTAACTTAAATCGGCTTGATAATCTATGGCAAGACTTTAAACTTGCTGTCTAGCAATGATCAACAACCAACTTGACAGAGCTTGAATAATTTAAAAAAGAATAATGTGCAAATATTTTTCAGTCCAGGTGTACAAAGCTCTTAGAGACTTACACAGAAAGACTCACAGCTTTAATCACTGCCAAAGTTGATTCAAACATGTATTGACTCAGGGGGTTGAATACTGATCTAATCAAGATATATTAGTGCTTAAGGTTTCATAAATGTTTTACAAATGTTAGAATTTTTCTTCCCCTCTGACATTACAGAGTATTTTGTGTAGATCATTGACAAAAAACATAATTAAATACATTTTAATCCCAATCTGTAACACAAGGAATTGTGGAAAAGGTAAAGTGGTGTAAACACTTTCTGAAGTTACTGTAAGTGGTACCCTGTTCAGCTAAAATAGTGTAAACATCTTTAATCAATATGACTACACTTGACATGATCACTTAGTGCTGACCTTTCAATATGGGATTTAAACTCACAATCTCTGTAATTCAGGGTATGCTGCCACAAAGTCTGTAGTGTTCACAGCAACAAGTCCCCAACAGATATAATACCTTTAATACATCTCTGCACTTAGCAAAAGAGTGGCATCTGCACTGCTATTTTACACAGAACAATAATATAAATGCAGCATGTAAAGCGTTGGTCCCATGTTTCATGAGCTGAAATACAAGATCCCAGAAATGTTCCATACGCACAAATAACTTATTTCTCTCAGAGTTTGAACACAAATTTGTTTACATCCCTGTTAGTGATCATTTCTCATTTGACAAGATAATCCATCCACCTGACAGGTGTGTCATATCAAGCTGATTAAACAGCATGATCATTACACAGGTGCTTGTGACAATAAAAGGCTACATTAAAATGTGCAGTTTTGTCACACAACACAACGCCACAGATGACTCAAGTTTTAAAGGAGTGTGCAAATGACATGCTGACTGCAGGAATGTCCACTAGAGCTGTTGCCAGATAATTGAATGTTCATTTCTCTCCCATAAGCCGCCTCCAACGTTGTTTTAGAGAATTTGGCAGTACGTCCAACAGGCATCACAACTGCAGACCCTGTGTATGGCGTCGTGTCTCCCAGTGGTTCCCAACTCTGGTCCCTGAGTAGCCCCAACATTACATATTTTATTGTAGCCCCGGCCAAGCACACCTGATTCAACTTGTCAAGTAATTGTCAGGCCCTTAATGAGTTGAAGCAGGTATGTTTGTCCAGAGCTACAACAAAAATGTATGCTGTTTGGGGTCCTCGAGGACCAGAGTTGGGAACCGCTGGTGTAGGTGAGCAGTTTGCTGATGTCAACGTTGTGAACAGACTGCCCAATGGTGGCGTTGGGGTTATGGTATGGGCAGGCATAAGCTACGGACAACAAACACAATTTCATTTTAAAGATTGCAATTTGAATGCACAGAGATACCGTGACGAGATCTTGAGGCCCATTGTCATGTCATTCATCCGCCGCCATCACCACATGTTTCAGCATGATAATGCACGGCCCCATGTTGCAATGATCTGTAATTTCCTGGAAGCTGACAATGTCCAAATTCTTCCATCACCTAAATACTCACCAGACATGTCACCCTTTGGGCATGTTTGGGATGCTCTGGATCAACTTGCACAGCAGCATATTCCAATTCCCACCAATATCCAGCAGCTTCACACAGCCATTTAAGTGGAGTGGGACAAGGCACAATCAACATCCTGATAAACTCTATGCGAAGGAGATTTGTCAAGCTGCATGAGGCAAATGGTGGTCACACCAGTTACTGACTGGTTTTCTGATCCACACGCCTACATTTAAAAAAAGTATCTGTGACCAACAGATGCATATCTGTATTCCCAGTCCTGTGAAATCCACAGATTAGGGGCTAATGAATTTATTTCAATTGAAATATTTTCTTAAATTAACTGAAGCTCAGTAAAATCTTTGAAATTGTTGAATGTTGAGTTTATATTATAGTTATCAGTTAATCTGTCTATTCTCTCATCATTGATTTAATTGACTTATTTTGGCAATTTGTATGTTTTCTGTGTTGTTGTCTAATGTTGATGGAGCATATTATTCTGCTTTAATTTTACTCCTGAATAACTATGATAAATATAATAGTTTTTGTTGAGCGTATTCTTTACAAATCTGAGATTGACTTTAAAGTCGAAAGTGTAGGAATTCAGGTGAAATCACTTATCAATTAAATCACGTTTCCATCCAACCATTTAATGTGGATGACTACCTGATGCATTTAAATACCCAGCTACAGACATGGTGGCGTAGCAGGAAAGTTGGACTGTTGTGAATCACCACCTTCCGGAGACACCTGAAACCCCACCTCTTTAAGGAATACCTAGGATAGGATAAGTAATCCCTCTCACCCCCCCCCTTTAAGATTTAGATGCACTATTGTAAAGTGACTGTTCCACTCGATGTCATAAGGTGAATGCACCAATTTGTAAGTCGCTCTGGATAAGAGCGTCTGCTAAATGACTTAAATGTAAATGTAAATGTAACCAAGAGGTTGTGAGTTCAAATCCCAGGTGAGGACCTGTTGATTTATAATTACTATATACATAAACAAAGTAATCTTGTGTGGCAAATATGTACGTTTACTATGTGATGTTCCAGGGATATCCTAATGACATATTTCTGTTTGCAGGGCATCACGTGTGGAATCAAATTAGAAAAATATCCACATTTGAAACTTTGGAACACTATCACAATGTTAAGTGTTCCAAAGCTACATGGTTCCACATGATTTCACATGTGAACGGTTATGTGATCCGATGTGAAAATCCACACGTGAAATATCATCACATGTGGAGTGTTCCAAAACCACATGGTTTCACATGATTTCAAATGTGATTTCACATGTGAAGTCATGTGGTTTTTCCATAAGGTCCGAACACGCAACCTTTGGGTTGCTAGACGTTCACATTATACGCCCCCACCAGCTCCTTTCGTTTTTGCCTTAAGTAACCTTCTGTCTTATAATAATAATATAATAATAATAATAATAATAATAATAATAATATAATAATAATAATAATAATAATAATAATAATAATAATAATAATAATAATAATAATAATATGCCATTTAGCAGACGCTTTAATCCAAAGCGACTTACAGTCATGTGTGCATACATTCTACGTATGGGTGGTCCCGGGGATCGAACCCACTACCCTGGCGTTACAAGCGCCATGCTCTACCAACTGAGCTACACAGGACCAGTCTTATGTAACCATACCATACCATACGTAACATGTCATATCAAATTCAGTGTCCCTAATTTTCATTTACTATGTTACATCTCGTCATGAGACCAGGCTGCAGAGTTTGACAGTCCAGATTGGTGAGTGGTGGTTCTTAGTGTACAGTCCTTCTTAAGTGTCCCTGATGTACTGATGTGTTTTTCCCTACATGCTTCACCTCATTATGAAAATTGTGATAGGTCACACAACCTGCAGACGTGTGGATGCTATGCATCACCATTATATTTGCGTTGATGATTAGTAGTTGTTGCGAAGTTGCCATACCATTACATAATAAATGCATTGTTTAGAGGCTTAGTTTCAATGTATAATAGTTTCCACCGGAGAAACACTGGCTTTATAACTAGGGCTCTGAGTTTTTCCTGGGCAGGTTACATACTCAGGAAAAACTCTTGGCCCTACTAATTGTATGTAAAGGCAATATGTTCCTTTGAAATCCATACGCTTTATATTCCCTACGTTATTTTTTTAACCTTTTCAGTGGACATTGTCAGACATCTAGGGAAACGTTCCCTCCATTCAAATGCCCCCACTCCAACAATCAGAACTGCATGGATTGTATTCACATATCCAGGGGGATACCAAGGTCTTATAAAAGCCAGTATGATTTTCAATCTCTGAAAGAGTAGCCCGACACCTGGAAAGAACACAGACCCTTATTAGTTTGTGTCAAGGACTGATGCTTTCTGAAAAACCCTTCCTAGCCTTTCTCCAGGTGAGCTCCACACATTTGCATTAATCACCATGACAACTGCCTCCTCTCCGCTTGCTATGCCCAGCGGAGGAAGGGAGAGATGGCGAGCGATAGAGAGATGGTGGGAGAGAGAGAGAGTCTTAACCATGTGTATTCTAATTTCACACTTTATGAATGTTTTTACTTTGTACTTACAGTGTCATCCGTTCAATTTTGCCAAAGCTTTGACAAATGTGCCAAACGAAGAGTTCACAATGCTCAGGTTGGATTAGTTTCCCCTTCTGTCCCAGCCTCTGATGTTCTGCTTTTATCACCACATAAAGGATGAACTGCTGTCTGCTAGTAAGAGTACCAGTTGCATTGATAATGGGAAATATGAAAATAGGTAATAAATTGGACATACAACCATCCTGCAAAGCGATGGTGACATAAAGCTAATACATGCACATTGATGACATACAGTAGAACTATAATGGTTAAATGTCACTATTTTGACAATGAGACCATGATGCATGGACACCTGACCTACAGCTTCACAATAAACATAGGAGTTCCACAGGGTTGGGTGCTGCCCCCCCCCCTTACTCTTCCTCATAGGTATACTATTAGTATGAATCAAGTAATTCACAGTAATTGACAGATGTTTCAATGTCCTCAATGTCCTCAATGTCCTCAGTATGTCCAGGGAACATAGTAGCGACAGGATACCGATAAAACATGTATTATTCAACAAGTATTATTATTCAAGTTATTTTTGTATTTTGTATTTGAGATAAACCTGTATTTGGTCTATTTCATTTTCGATATAAAGTAATTACCTTCAGGTGTATTACGGATGGTATTAACTCCATTTGATATTTGCATTTCATTTGATCCTCTTCCACAAATGAGCACATGCTTTTGGAAAGTAAAATACTTACACAGAATATAAATCTGTCTCTCCTTTCCTCTCAACAAATTAATTTCTGAATATACACAGACCTTGGAGGAGACCCTTATGGTCAAACTAATTAATTATTCACTCAAATATTAAAGCACTAAGGACATGCATCAGGTGATTGTTAATCAGAGAAAGCAAAAATAAGTTTAAATAGTTAGATATTTTCAAGTAACAGAACTTAACCCATACACCCCACAGTATGGCTGTAAATGCAAAGACGTACAACAGTAACTTGGTCCTGTTGGCATTTAACGGGTACAATGTAAACACGTATCACTCTGCACCTTCCAAAGATATCCGCATAAAGGTATGAGAGACAAAAAGGAGTTGGTAATGCATAGAGAAGGGTCATCCTAAGGCTTCATTAGCATACCACTCAGCCGAGGGAGGGAGAAGAGAGACAGAACATACACCTTCCATTTTCATCTGACATGTTGTGTTTCGGAGATTCGGGGGGAAAACCTCTCCTCGAATTATCAGAGCTATTGTTCTTTTTTCCACCATCCAGCCCCAAAGTTTTTTGTGGGGTTTCTTTAGTGAAATATAAATGACTTGTACACAAGACCGTTTCTCACAGGCTAATGCTTGATGTTTTAGAAACATCACTGTGGAATGTTAAAATGTTTCATAACCCGGGCTTGACATTGAGGCTAATGGCAGAGCTACTTTCTGGGAATTAAACAACCTTTTAGTACTGTAGTACTGTAGTACTGCACTGCGCTCGGAGCGAATCAAGACGTTAAGAATAGAGGCTATTTTTGTATACGGTAGAGGGACATTTCTCTTATAAATGCATATGGAACCACCAGACAGACCAGGTGGGCGGAAGTAGAGAAAAGGCATATAATTAATATGATTTTTCTGTCCTTCTATTGGTTAAGTCAGAGCCACACTATATAAACTTATGGCTGTGGGTTATGTAAGCCAAATCAATGCGTTCTTAGCAGTTACTGTGTGGAATTCTAAAGGGATTAAATAGACCACATTACTAGATTATTATCGTCTCAAATGAAAGATTATACACTTTTCTGATAGATTTACATAACTTTCTTAACACACAGTATTGAACATCGGCTTGACAAGAGTTTAGCCAAGTGTCTACAGCAACATATTTACCGATGCAGGTTATTTATTATTCTGGGTCAAGGACCACCATTAGGCCTATCAACGTATGGCCTGTGTATGCCCTACCCAGTGTATTGCCTGGAGCATGCCAGGGGTGTCTAGGCCCAGTTTATGTCCTGCAGGCTGACAGGGGTCTGTCTTGCCAAGAGGCAACGGAGCAGTTCGTCCAGCACAAACCAGACGTGGTGTCAGATTGAATCAGTATGGCGAACAGCAACAGGTTATTTGCATTTCAATTATCAGAAGGTCAGGCGGCGTTCGTTCGCTCATGTTATGCTTCATGTGATTAAACATGGGCACTCTGCGCATAATTTATGGGGCATCGGGATACTTTGACCCTGTCACACATTTTACAATCTCCACATGCCTCCAATGCTGCCATGTAAATAACATGTATGCTTGGAAGGATAACGGGGGGGGGGGGGTTAAAAAAAGTCTACGTTAAACATTAAGCCTACTTCCATTTCATTAGCACTCGATATTCTTGGAATCTTCTTACTTATTACATACAATTTATCTCGTTTGTTGGTGAAAGTAGATTTCTCGTCTTGATGTGCATCAGCATCTGTCTGAGTGACCCAACTAGAAAAAGGGCCAACCTCAAAAGATCACGGGATGAGTTTCCCACGCTAAATGAATCTGACGTTTACAATTCTCATTTCGGTTCTCATGATGTTTTACAGTCGTTTGTCACCCAACAACTTGTTATATGGTCCCCCATTTCCTACATTCCTTATTCCCACTGAGATAAATGGTCTACCTACTATAGCTTTCGTAGCTTCAAATGTTTTCTGTGCAGTTCCAACAACAAGCACGACCACGACTCTCCTCCTTCTTTTCAAATGGAATGTTGCTCTAATTCACATCCACATCCACATTAACCCCCCTTCTCTAAATTCATGTATTTTACAGATGCCTTTCGCCGCCAGAACACACAGTAACACACGGTCACACAGTCAGACAATAGCTGGGGTCTGCTCTTCTTCACTCTATTTGGTTCTCATACTCAGGCAGTTCCCATTTGCATACTGTATCGCTATGGGGGAGGGCTCTTGCTCTTGCTCTAGCTAACTCGCCTGGCTTTCTCACACGGGAGGCCAAACACTGTGACATAATTGTTCTGCACATTATTAACAGTCACTTGCTGTGAATAACACCTCCCTTGCTTGGCTGAGGAATACATATGGCTGGAAATTGGGCATATATTAGGGGGTTGTGTTCAAACGAATGCATCCCCACCCTTTTCTCCCCACATTTTTGTCCACCCGACCCAAAATATGTTAATATTGGAGAGACAAAAGCCATGCACTTTCTGAGGGCTCAGTTATTAGGCAGTAGGTGCTGTACTTGTCCTACGACCACACCACATAATAGACTCCTGTTCATATACGATTACACAGCAATCTCAACCATCAGAAACCCTGGTTGTCATGTCTGATTGAATATCGTCAATTCCATCCTTCAAAGTCAGCTCTGTACAATCAGTCCTAACCATAGTCTCCTCTAGTTTTTTTAAAGAGTCATCCAAGCCAACCACCTATTTAGAGGTAATGACATAATGCCCTCACGCCCCTCATCCTCCTTCAGATATTAGTCAGGGTTCTGAGAGAAGCTCCAGGGTTGCTTCCCAAATGACACCATATCCCCTATATTGTGCTTTACTTTTGACCAGGGCCCATAGGGCAGTACACTATATAGGAAAAAGTAATGCACTTTATAGGGATTAGGGTGCCATTTGAGACGAAGCCCATCTAAATTCCCTTATTATGAGCTGGTGTTCTCCTTACATTGGAGAGGTGATTTCCCCTCGACGTGAGATCATTTCCCCTCTCTGTGAGGCCAGCTTGGTGATGGTTCCCCATAATTAGGCCTCAGAATGATCACTCCATCTATTTCCCAACAAGTACTGTGCTGCTCTGCTGCGCTGCCCAGCCTTTGCCAAGCTCTCTAATTTCCTGGAAGTGGACTTGTCCTTTAGAAAGGGGGAGGGCACTGCTCTGGTCTATGCCCCGCTGTGACTCACTTGTCCAAGTGCTAGGAACACTGGAGCTGTGACCGAAAAATGTTAACAAATGAAACAGAACAGGAAATAATCTGTCCTTTGTTTGTTTGTTTGTTTGTTTGTTTGTTCTAAACACAAACAAGTATCTCCTAATGTTTAAATTGCCAGATACATTTTGTTTATCTGTTAATTAGTTTACAGAAGTCGTGAAATTTTAGTTCTGATAGCTTTTGATGCCATTATAGGCTGGCAATAAATTAAACTTTTATTTTGAAAGTGAAGACGGCAGGCTTCCAGAATCATAATCCTATTAATCTTTTTGGGAAAAGTTCTTCATTGATTTTCTGCATTCAGTATAATTATCCCCTCATATTTCTGTCTAGTTCAAATCTGTCTGGCTATTAATTACCTTGATTTACAATTCAGACTTTGGATAAAAACTGCTTTGGTGCATTGTTTGATTTGTTTGTCTGTATCCTGCTAAAGATCTTTGGGACTCTGTCAGGCAGCACCACGAATCTCCAGCATCATGAAGTCCCAGCATCACGGATCCCCAGCACCACCAAACCCCATAACCACAAATCCCCAGCACCACGAGCCCCAGCACCACGAATTCCCAGCACCATGAATCCCCAGCACCATGAAGTCCCAGCATCACGAAGACCCAGCATCACAAAAACCCAGCACCATGATCCCCAGCACTACGAAGTCCCTGCACCACGAAGCGCCTTCACCACGAAGCCCCAGCCATGGCCTGATGAGAAGTATGAGATAGTGTATGCTTGTCATGCCTCGCTGGCCCTCTGATCAGCAGAGTGAGAATAGTTACTCCCCCTGAATACCAATTAATCACATCCTCTGAATTTCCCACCATCATTTACTCTCTTCAGAGAAGAGAGAGAGAGAGGGAGAGAGAGCATTGAAGACGCCACATGACCAGCACTAGCACCTCACTATATAGACGAGAGACAGTTTAGTTTAGATCTAAAATACTGTGGATCAGGGGGAAGTCTACCTACTGCGTCTGCTAAATGACTTAAATGTAAATGTAAATGTACTGTAGCTATGCATCTTTAGCATTTTTGAAGTTTGCCATTTTACTTTCATACTAAATATTCCGGGTTCATAATTTAATATGGTTAATATGGAATTAAAAGTGAAAATACAATTCCCATGCGATGTGGGACTCCACTATTAGATTTTAAAAGGGCCTGCGGGATTAAAGTCTCTCCTCTCCCTGAAAAGGTGTTGTTGGATAATAAAAGGCACTTTCACTTTCGACTGTATTAATATGCAGCTCATGCATGTAACAGGAAGTTATTATTCTATTTTATTCATGTCAAAGCAGTGGGCGGAACCTGCAGTCTCCCCACCCAACACTAATGGTTAGGCTCCGTCTCTTCCTCTCCACAGTCTGGCATCCCCACCATGCCTGAATATCTTTAAACACCCAGTCATCAACATCGGGGAGGGAGATAGAGAAGGAGATGGATTTCAGATGGAGATTCATCTCTGTACAGCAGACCTGAGTTAGCTGTTTTGGCTCTTTCTCTCGCCTCGTCTCATCCATCACACATCACCAATATGTGCATATAAATACAAAAAAACTAATAAAAATATATAAAAAAAACTACTGAATACAGCTATTTTACAAATCAAAAGTTGAACGAGAAAAATTTACTGCACATCCATCATTAATAATAGACAAGTTGGCTCGGTTTGGAAGCGCAGCAGAGAGACAGAAGAAGAATGCAGGGTACGATTTATGGGATCAATATTTAATGGTAAACATCTGTCTGTATATTCTCTTGCCAACGTGTTCTGAAGTTTTTACAAATGATCGTCAAATGGGGAGGTAAATAAACAAGCAGTCAAGGGAATGGAACAAAGATGTTACAGTACAGAGAGAGAACGAAAACAGCAATACGACAATCCACCCAACTTACCAAACAAGTTCAATATTCATATAGGTGGGCTGTGCTGTATTATCAGCATCTTGTATTGAGTAAAAACAAAACTGAGCAAAAACAAGATATGCTGCACAGAAACTCCACTGGGTGAGTACGTAGACATGGGGTGTGTGATGGGGATATTGTTCTGTCCTGCCTCCCTTTGGGAAGGGGCCATGACTTGGACAGGACTTGCATTCTTCTGCAGATTACCCCAGGACACTCTCAATTAAGCACTAATAGGCGGCCATGTAAAAACAGCACTCAGAGACAGAGAAGGGAAGCATTCAGCTCCCTTAAGTTCAAATTATTTTCGGCCCCTTGTTCAGATCAAGACGTTCAGGGGAAATGCCCTCTAAATTGCCCTTAAAATTCTAAATCCGGAGTATTTGAGATACTGTAGATACTGTATCTGTGCAACATACTGTATCCTGTAGCCTATGTCCTCATTTTACACTTGAGGGAGGGTGCATTTTGCATTACATTCAGTTTGTCACAAATAGACCTCGGTTTTTGATTGAGTTAAGAATTACCTTATGACATTTCCTGTGAAATCCCCTGAAAGACAAGAGAAATCTTCAGTTCGAGAGTAGTCAATGGCAGTCAATGGGAGGTTACATTTCTGGGAAAACACTTCAGACAGAGCATATAGATACTTTGACAGCTACTAATCGCTATAGGTCACAGGTCAAATGACTGACGCTGTCCCATTTGATTGACAAACAACTTCATGTTTTGACTGAAATATTCGGACGATTTTCACGCTTGATAGCCTGCAGTCCAGTTGAGAATTCCAAACAAATAGCCTCCCACATCGGCAATGAGGCATAAATAAAACACACCCAAGCATACTTTTCATTCAACTGATATTTTCTTTATTAAAATAATATTTTCCTTATTAAACTAATATTTTAATAAGGTATCACTTCAATGAAAATTATGCTATTATAATATACACAAAAAATATATACTAAAGCACCATGCTCCACCATACAAAAATAAATATGCAAAAATATAGCAGAGCACCATAACATGCAGAAAGGTATAAAACAGAGACTTCAATTCAGAGAACATCCATAAATAATGAGTTACATGCTGTTACTGTTTTCAGCTTCAGAGAATATGGCAGTGGTTCAAAAGCACACGGATTCAAAAGGAAACTCAAGACCTCCCCCACCCCCCACCCCATGTACTCCCCTAACAACCAAAAAATAAGGTACATTAGTTTGTGTGAACACGACTCTTGTTGTGGAAAAAGAAAAGAGGGGGAATGGTTTTGATAAATGAATTATGTAAACATCAGCGGTGATTTGAACCAAGTTAATTGGGAGAATAAGGCCACATTCAGGGGCAGATTGGCCATTTGGCAATTCTGTCAAATGTCAGATGGGCTGGACCATTTTTTTGTTGGGTGGGCTGGTAGAAATGTACCCACACATTTTTTTATAGATATAAAAATACAAAATGAAAAAGTTGACATGGCCAGCAGCCCATGGGCATGTTAAGATCATTTTGTTAAAATATCTTTACGTAATTTCTCTGTTATACTGATCTATAATGAGCCTTTGACTGATCAATGCAATAGACCCTTCTCGATCAGTGGGCAACGACTGAGCTGAGCTGAGGTCACGCAAACTCACATTCAAAGTCAAACGCAACGTCAGCAAAGAGACCTGCTCCGACTCTGTCATCAGTTAGACAGCCAAGATCATGGATCATAAAAAATGGAAAGCGTACCTATTAACGTAGAAAGAGCACATTCACTCAAAACGTCCTATTTTTGGGGCAGCTAAAACCATGAATTGTTCATTATCCTCATGATTCCTGTAATGAATGTGTCTGCCGTCCCACTGTGCCCGTTTCGCAGTATTGAGCGAGCCACTCCTCTCCCCCCATGCTCTCAAGAGAAAAATGTGTTCTGCACACATTCTGAACATTTCAAAAATGCAATTGCGGGAAAAACACAGCCTTAGAAGCTTCATCCCCATATCCCTGTCATAGAGAGTAGGGTCTCAGCCTTCTGTAGATACATTTTTTTAAATAATGCAGCTTAATAGCAACTATTTTACAACCAAGATATGATATGGCTTTGCAAGTGCACATGCCTATAGGTCTCATGGGTAGTAGCCTGGAACTGCAAAGTTTTTTAAGACATTACATTTACTAGCAGTGGCTATTAAATTTAGAGTTAGCGACCCAGTTAATATGCTTTGAGTTTCCACTTCCGGATGTGTTGAACCCCAAATTAATAAGCCTATGATATTAGTTAGTGGACATAAAGATGCATGTAATTCATCTCTATTGAACAAAAACAAATCTTGAAAATCTGGAGTCATATTTCGACATTAAAATATGGCAAGTACAGCCCAAAATGCATGCCAGTCACTTGATTGGTTGCACATCAGAATTGCACATCATGCATTCCTGCTTGGACATGTTAGATGAAATGAAGCAATTTATTTCTTGAATACCTCAGTAGTCTATTTAGTTAGTTGGCAGCGTGCACAGTGATGTGGGCTGGTGTGGATAAAATGCCAGGGCCAAATTCTTGTCCCAGTCCGCCCCTGGCCACATTGAATGCAGAGAAGCCCTTGTCTGTTGTTAGTCTTGACTCTACAAGTACACTCCAACAGCACTCCAGTGAAGACCTCAAATTGAATGCACAGCTGGCTGTGCATACCAGCCACAATCTCAACATTGAACCCGATATTGCCTTTCATTAATTTATTATCACAAGATGGATATGTACTTTTGCACCGAATGTAAATTGTACTGTGCATGCAGTCAAATTCGTTGTGAATTTGAGCTTGCTAGAAAGCTATGTCAATGAAGGGCATTTCTGGAGAGCAGCATACCAACAAGCCAATTGAAACAAAGGAGGCATTTGACTTTTCTTCACCACATCATCTCAAGAGCTCTTGTCTATCAAGCCCCCTAGAAGCCACTAGAACAATTACAGAAAGGCATGGCTGCTTGGTCTAATTTGTAGGCTACCAGCAAGAACAGGGCTTTACTTGACAACACCAAAACTCACCACAGGGTTCAATGATCAAAGAACAGAGTAGGGTGTGTTGCTGGGTAGAATGTTCTATGGCACTCAATGCCTATTAAAGATCCTTGTGCAATGCCATGCATATACTTTATAGTTTGTGTCTTTAATAAAACACAGGCCACAACTCACATTTCCGAAACAACTCCCCATATCTTCCATTATTGCCGGTTAGCTTGGATAAGAACAGCCCCCTGATTTTTGTGTGTGTTGTGGTGCTGAACTGATGGAGAATGTGCCATTACATCATGTACTGTACCAGGGTAATCCTGAGACCCTTGCTCTCCAAGTCGGCTTTTCAAGAGCACCAAACCGGCTTTGCTCTTTAGCCACGGTTCCTGTGTTCCCCTTCCTTTCAGAACGTCCTGGGAACCTGGAAAAGTAATTACATTATTGTGACTCTCCCTTTCAGCCCGTCCGATTGGGTCTGTGGGAACCTTGATTTCAGGAAGGAAGGGGATTGCAGGTGTGTTTAGAATTACTGAGTTAGAACAATGGAAAGCTGGCAGAATGGCTTCTAGACCTGGTGTAATTATGGTACTCTGTGTGCATGTGTGTAGGTGTTTTGATAACGGGGATTGGGGGGAGGTGCTCTGTTTGTCCACTCACGCATTTGTGTTGTCTTTATGATGTTCTCCCTGATAACATGTAAGGCTTTGGTGTAGCCTAACGGGTGCTAATTATGATTAGCCCTAGCTCAAACAGCTTCGTACTCGCACATTATCATGGGTCTGCATGGAGAAACATTAGAAACAGGTGCTGAAAGAAAACGTGATTCCTTGTCTGTTCACTTAAATCTGCATCAAAGCCAAAGCTAAGGGTCAGGGTCAGACATATTGGTCCGCTCATTAATGGAGTGTTTAGCCTGTGTGACTGAGGCACCCCACCATGTGTTTACATCTCTAGAATATACTCTCGCAGCCTCCGCACTGCTAATCTGACAGCAATATGCCAAGCAGCGAGCGACGTATAATGTGCAAACCCATCTATTAGCCTCGACTCCCAAAACAACAACCATTGTAGCGGTCACAGTATGTGGTACACTGTCTCCATGCCGGTAAGAAAACATAGTGACATACTGTTTTTTCTCTCTCTCTATTTTTCTCTCTCGCTTTTATCGCTCTGTGCAATATTTCTAATGCCATTCCTTCTGAAGTGGCGTTCCCATGTGACTGCCAAACAAAAGAGTGTTTCTCAGAGTGAAAATACGTAGCTGGAAGAGAATAGGCCGCCGTCATAATATTCATAGACTAATGAGACCATCTGTGTCTGACGAACGGACGAACGCACAGTGTTTTTTCGTCAGTGTAGCGAGACAAAACGTTCACTTTAGACTTCAGGCTAGATGTTGTACTTGGCGCAGGAAATACAATAACAATGCTGGCAGAGAAACATCAAATAACAAATTGCAACTATTATACGTCAAGAAAATGTGCTGAAGCATGTCTATTAATATTATCATCATCCTAATCTCATCAAATGTAAAATGAACGTTCATTGGTTTATTACTCTTGGGTGTTGACAATGTTATTGAAGCGATGCTTTTGAAATACACTGATTCCAAGGCTGTGTATTGCCAAATCTAAACTTCAGCTGGCGTAACACCGTGGATTGGTAAAGACTTGCCAAACACCTCAAAACTTGTTTGCACTGTAAATTCCCCTCAACTTTACATTTGTCTAGGAGGTTGAGTAATGTGTCTGTTCGTGAAACTTTCCCAGCTTCCTACAGCTATTTTGAAATTGTTCAGTTTATGCAGTTCAATTCAGTTCACTTTAGGTCAGAAATTGTTCAACGAAGAAACCTATGTCTCTTCCTTTGCGTCAAACTATTTTCCACTTCAAAGTCACACTGGTGCGCTTGAGGATTACCAGTACTGCATCTCAGGTGGAGGAAAAGACGAGATAAAGCGATACATATTGATCCCTAAGATGGTAACCTGGATGTCAGCCTATTCATTTGTGATACCATTGTTGTGCAGCCGTTTGACAGTGATACCGAGGATCTGCTATTCGAAGACTCTGCTCTCTATCGCCCCATGTGTCCAGAGTGGAGATGTCTTCCCAGTGTCACCAGGTCGTGGAAAAGAGATCGCATATCTACAACAAAATCCACATCCCACTCTAATTCACCCAGGTAAATTATAACATAATCTGTTTGAACAGCCGACATATGATCCATTGAAAGCGGACACAGTCTTAATGTCATTCAAAAAAAAAAACATGTTGTTCAGAATATCACCACAACTGGATGCTGGACATTAATCGGCGTTGTTGGGGCTAATGTTGAATATTTGTAATAAATATGTGTTGCAGATGCAAATTGTAATTGTGGTTTTGTTATATAGCGCAGTGTGTAATGCTCAAAGCAGTTTTTAGGACTGCCACAAACTGTGTGGTATTTTGTATCAGACATACATACTCAAGATACAAATATACTCAGGGTGTAAAAGTATCGTGGTGTCATGTATATAGACTTTATAAGAAATCTGTGATTATTTATTTGGCCTGGTCTGATTTTTTTCTGTCAGATTCTGGATTGATATCCATGTTTGCCTGCGTGTTCATAATGGACAATGGCAAGCTAGCTATACACTAAAAAAGGCACTAACTACCTAAAAGGAGAACCCTTTTTGGTTCCATGTACAAACCTTTCCACAAAGACTTCTACATGGAACCAAAAAGGGTTATCCTATGGGGACAGCCCGAAGAACCCTTTTGGAGCGCTTTATTCGTAGAGTGTAGAGTGCATGCATACGCTCTGATAAAGTCAATGTCAAACATGCTTACACGGGGCTAAAATAAAATCCTTAGTCCTGACACCACATTATTTTCACAAGTCTATTAAAAAATAACGACATTTGCAAAGATGAGGGAGGAATCCATTACAGGGCAGTTAGTGGGAAATGACACCATGCATTACATGGTGATTAGTTTACACAATGCAAGTTAATGGATCCAATCAGAGCACATTAATAAACAAGACATCCAGCTTTGTATCTACCTGAAGAGGCTCATCAATCTTTCATTGGGATAAACAGCCATCCAGGCAGAGAGAACAACCCCTGACATTGCATAGTAAAGCTGCTCAACACTAACACATACAGTGCTCAGGTAGCCAGGCAGGCAGCACAACACTAACACTGGATAGCCAAGCAGAGAGCACAAAAGCCCTGCCTGACACTGTGACTGAGAGGTGAAAGGCTACGCTGTTGAGTTCCTTAGGAAACTCTGGTACCGTAGGTTACAGTACACATGTATCGCTTTGACCAGCAAGCTGATAAGAAGTGTATCATGAACGCACCTTGTTTTATTACTTAGACTACACAGTGAGTTATTGCTGTGTTACTATGGCATAACTTACATGCAATGTCAAATGGTACCAAACGTTCTTTTTTTTTTTTTAAATCATGAGCTAGCTGGCCTCGCAGAAAATCAATCAGTGTATCAGTCAATCCATCATTTTAACCAACGCATGTTTATCTGTTATCAGTAACAATTTCATACTGATGGATCACATGTATT
Organism: Oncorhynchus gorbuscha; assembly: GCF_021184085.1. Lineage (NCBI taxonomy): Eukaryota > Metazoa > Chordata > Actinopteri > Salmoniformes > Salmonidae > Oncorhynchus > Oncorhynchus gorbuscha. The sequence goes on from NC_060184.1 coordinate 57,829,857, forward strand.
ATGGCCTTTTTTGAATCTGATTTGTGTTCCCTGCTATGCTGATTACTAAATTAGACTGCTGATGCATCGGTTCACGTCATAGGCCACAGATGATTGATAGCGTGATGAACTGCAAACAACTCAGCCTCATAAACAATCTAGATGTAACAAATGCATAATGGATAGATACATAAATAAATGATCCGATAGATAAATAAATGATTAGATCAATAAATAAATGAAATAATGAATTAAATGTTAGCCAGTTGAGGTTCTGGTTTCCCTGTAGGGCCGATCTCAGTCTCTCAGGATACTTCCCAAATGGCATCCTATCCCCTATATAGTGCACTTCTTTTGACCAGCCCTAAACAGAAGAGGATGCCATTTGGGACGCAGCCTCAGACTATCTGCTACATATCAGGCAGCTCTGGGCTGCTGTGCCCACTGTGTGTGCACAGAACAGGGTGAGACCAGAGGGATACAGCGGTGGTTCACACAGATACATGCACACACAGAGAGAGAGAGAGCTTTAGTTACTGGTATGCTGGGAACTACAGGCCTCCCTGCCCCCAGGGTATCAGGTGCCATTAGGACATCTTCTGCTGGCAGCTCTGTGGGCTACGTGAGGCTACATGTGGGTGTTTCGCAAGAGTGGTAACATGTTGCTGCAACTTGTGCTGTGTGGGAATCTCGGTTTGATTGCTGTATTGCATTATCCATTGTTCATGATATATGGCTACTACTGGAACTATAGTATCAGTGGGCTGGTCCTTTGTGGTTGTATGCTAATGAGATGTAATGCATATGGTATGTGTCATACATTTTTGTCAACCCCATTTGAATGTGCTGTGCATTGTGTTCATGATGTGCAAGATACTGTCAGTGCTCAGGAACTCCCCACCGCAAGTACGACCAGCACATTTAGTAGGCTAACTGCCGCTGACAGCAGTCGGGAATTCGCCATTGTCTTTCATCTGCGCCCATGAAGGACACACGGATCTCGCCAGGGCTCAGTGGCAATAAACAGGACGCTACTATAACCCCTGGCCAAATACATGTACAGTCAATCTGCATCCTCATCATCTTAGCTGAAGAAAAGTTCACGTGTAGGTTTTCAGTTTACATACAAGACACCACTGTGTGTAATACAGGCGAACGCCAGGTGCCACAGTAAAAGCTTTAGAAATCGATATCCAATGCAGGACAATGTTGCATCCTTGCATGTTATTTTAACACGCCATTATTGTGTGTCAATCTCAGGGTTTGTAAACACTTTAATGACACAGTGGGGAAAATGTTGCACGAGTCATTTTTAAAAATCTTTTATCGGTCTGCTAACCTAACCTGTGCTGAACCAGTCTGTACTTGTGATGTAAAGGCTTATAAGTTACAAATCTCCTTCCCCCCGGCTCTTCTTCTCCACCCTCACACAGCCTCCCTGTCACAATGTCCGCGTCTCAAATGGCACCCTATGCCTTATAAGGTGGACTACTTTTAACCAGGGCCCATTAGTAGTACACAAGGGAATAGGGTGCCATTTGGTACCTATACTAGGAGATTTCCAATGTGAACCATACAAATCCAGTTTGTGTCACTAATCCTTTCCTCTTTTATGCTCCCACAAATCCCTCCTCTGGGGGTGAATCCTAACAAAACAATAAGCACATCTAGCTCCTTTCTCTGTTTTAACTGGCTCAGGCTGGAGGCAGCAACCTACTGGATCGCAGCCAAAACAATTCATTCGGATGGAATTTTTGACCACACCCATGCTATGTTATTTCACTCTTACAGGACATAATGTTGTCATTCATTATCGGTGGAAGAGACACAACACCACAACTGTTGCTGAAAGGAGGTAACTGCATAGGCTATAATTCAGTGTGCTACCGGTTGTTGTTGTCGTGCAGATGGTGTCTAAATAAAAACAGAATTGACTTGGAACATTTATTGAATGCACATTGCTGCACTTCAAGTCATCTGTGTTTTTCAGAGTATCTCACTGTCCTCCTCCCTCTTCTACCCATCTGTCTTTCATTCCCCCATTCCTCTCTCGTCCCCCTTCCCCCGCACATTCTGAAGTGTGTATTCCTGTACCCAGCAGAGTGCAGTCTGAATGTCATATTGCCCTTCTATATTACCTTGACGTCAGTGTTTACTCATGTCTTGGCCTTCATTTGGAAGATAACCCAAAGATAGACAAAGCCAGTGGGTGTATCTCTGTACAGTTTACACCCATTCACTAGAATCATATATTGGTCAAAGGTGGGATGGTGTTGTTAACTTCCCTGCACACCTTGAAACTTACTCATAGCAACAGCTCAGCCAAACATCTCCAGTTATATACTGGTGTCTTTGTCTGATAAGACACCAGGTCCTAAAGGCTATGAAGTGTTACACAAACCACTGAAGACCTACTGTATACACCCTGTAAAAAGGGAGAAAAAAAACGTTATTTGACCATATAAGGATTGTCTGAGCCCTCTGGATATATGCAGAAGCCTGCTCCAGTCCTAGTAAACATGATAATGTAGCCTGCATACCAGACGGTACCTACAGTATGTACTTTACTCTGTCCTAATTTCATCTCAGTTGCCATGGAGACCTAACATACATACACACTGTAAATATACACCAGCCATACGCCGTGTATATCTTATTTGTGTGGTCGTACGGATGATAACTCACGTAATCAAATTAAAACCACTACGGAGTGATGAGTTAATATAGATTTCCCTGTCTTTCAATTAAAATCCATTCTAATTCTGGCACAACTCAGCGCACGGAATACATTGGGGGGGGTCTAATGTAATTCCAGAAATTAAGTGTTTGAAATATGGATTGTGCACCTCAATGACAACAGGATTGGGTTCAATTAAGAGGAACATGCCCTGGAACTTTGAATTTCAGATGAAAAATATGAGAACATGACCCCACTATCTCCTTGTTTTAAGGAATAGTCTAAGCTATGTGAATGTGTACGTGACTCTGAGGAAGTAATGAAGAAATAATGATTCTCTAAGCAGTGAGAACAAGAAGATGAAAGTAATTTGGATTCCAGTCAGAAGGAGAATCACTTGTTCTGTCTCTTTTACTCTTGGCAGACAAGATTCTCTAACCGAGAGCTAGTTGCCAAGGACATTGCATCACGAAAACAATTTGGAGCTTAGCTGAGGGGCAATTCCACGTTAACAGAATTATACTGAGACTCCGTTTTTTTTACTTTAAAAAGTATGTCAAACATAAACCTATGATTGCAAAGTTAAACAAACCAAACAAATCTATGCACAAGTGCAACTTTTAACAATTTACATGGACAATTTTACAAAAACACATTTACTTGAAGAACAGTGCTGATGCAATGTTTGGTAACAGAATGACGGTTTTAGCCGTTTGTGCCATCAATTCTGTGTTTTTGTCAAATTTTCCGTGGAAATCGCTGAAGTAATTGGCCAGTGAAAATCACACTTTTAAAAATTCATATTCTGTTAAACTTAGATTCAGATTGAGATTCAGAATGTCTAATAGTCACAGGGTTGCAGATGTGATTGCAGGTGACAGTGAAAATCTGAGCTCCAACATGCAGGACTAAGTGAAATAAAAAAAACACACAACTATAGAACAACTGTAGAAGTGAGGAATAAATACAGTAATGTCCATTGGGATGCAGGCAGAGTTTGTTGGGTGGGCGGGTGGGGGGGGATAATTACCATAGGGGGATCAGCATGTCCATTGAGGGGGTGTGAGGACCAAGGGAAATAAAACAATACAAATGATAATAAAAAATCTATAATCTACATATTAACAACTGCAACAGTGATGAATGCCTTTGCGGTGGGGGCAGAGCAAAAGTCTGTTGGGGGGATAGTGGGAAAATGTCCATAGGGGGAGCAGCATGTAAGGTAAGTGGCTGTTGAGGGGGCTGGGGGGGAATGTCAATAGGGGGAGTAGAAGAGGGAGGGGGTGAAGCTGGTAGCTGACTAGTGGTGGCTATTCAGCAGCCTGATGGTCTGAGGGTAGAAACTATTGACCAGTCTTCCATTTTTCCCCATTATGCTCCTGTACTGCCTGTGTCTGAATAGAGTAGAGAGTAGAGTAGAGCGAGTAGAGAGGATAGAGTATTACTTTATTCATCCCAGTTTGGGAAATTGTTTTATCACAGTATGCATCATCAATGACTTACAATGGCAGGACACGCAACAATGACCAACACATTATCAAAATTAAGACATATAAAGGCCCATGCACCATAGTATCCCTAAAATAATAGTTTGATTCAAGTGCTGTTTTCTATCCTTCTCTGGGGGAAAAAACAGGCAACAACTTTTTCCAATAGGATGACCTCATAAAACAGTTAATTAATTACACTCATTAGAAAGCCTCATGGCTGTGGGTAAAAATGACTATCTAAACCTCTTTGTGGAACATCTGGGCAGGATGGACCTGCTACTGAAGCTGCTCCTGTGTTGCATTAGAGTGCCTTGGAGTTGGTGGGTGTCATTGTCCTTGACCGCCTTATCTCAGCTCACTGGTCACCATAGCAGTACCCACCCGTAGCATGCGCTCCAGCAGGTATATTTCACTGCTCAAGCCAATTCCTCCTTTAGCCGCCTTTCCTTCCAGTTCTCTGCTGCCAATGACTGGAACGAATTGCCAATTTCAAGCCAATTTCAAGCCAATTCCTCCTTTAGCCACCTTTCCTTCCAGTTCTCTGCTGCCAATGACTGGAACGAATTGCTAAAATCACTGAAGCTGGAGACTCATATCTCCCTCATAACTTTACGCACCAGCTGTCAGAGCAGCTCACAGATCACTGCACCTGTACATAGCCCATCTGTAAATAGCCCATCCAACTACCTCATCCCGATACTGTTATTTGTATTTCTTTGCTCCTTTGCACCCCAGTGTCTCTACCTGCAAATTCATCTTCTGCACATCTATCACTCCAGTGTTTATTTGCTAAATTGTAATTATTTCGCCACTATGGCCTATTTATTGCCTTACCTCCCTGATTTTACCTCATTTGCACACACTGTATATATACTTTTTCTATTGTGTTCTTGACTGTATGTTTGTTTACTTCGTGTGTAACTCTGTGTTGTTGTTTGTGTTGCACTGCTTTGCTTTACCTTAGCAAGGTCGCAGTTGTGAATGAGAACTTGTTCTCAACTGGCCTACCTGGTTAAATAAAGGTGAAACATATTTTAAATAATGTGTTTTTTTACATGCAGCCAATGTCCTGCAGTGATTCCAGGATGCAGCCAATTGTAGCACTGGTTTCTTAAGGATTTGGTCAAGCTTGTATAAATCCTGTCTTGTCTTTGGCTATGCCGGATTAAGTGATATGACATGTTATTCTATAAAATAATTTATCCGTAATTAATATCACCTGATTGAGCTAATCATGTAAATGTAATTAACTAGAGAGTCAGGCACCACGAAATAATATTTATAGAGCTGTTATCTTCCGAATAAACTCTTAAAGACCTAGTCATATTTTACATCAATAGCAGTCAATATCAATCGTCATCTTAATTCAGTATCATCTGAAAGTTGTAAATACGAACCCTGGCTAACAATTTGAATCAGCAATGCAAAATTGGGTTTAATTATTTATTTACTAAATACCTAACTAATCACACAGAATTACACATACACATAATTAAATCATAACTTGATTACAAATTACGTCATACAGGAAAACGTCCCTAGAGGGCAGAACAGATATGACAGCTTGTTACACAAAGAAAAATGGCTGGGTTTGAGTGAAAGAGCGGGAAGACTGAGGGACAGAGGGAGAAGCTGTGCTATCGTAAATACAGTATCTGGTGCATTCTAAATTACCGCCCATTTGGAAAAGGAAAATGCAATAAATATTTACTCTGAGCTGCGCTTCGGTAGGTTTGGTGGTAGATGGAAGGCCGTGTTGCCAAACCGAGTCCTTTGAAGAATGTCTCTGGTTGTCAATTGGATACGTTGTAGTAACGTTGTTGGTTGATAGACGGGATACTCTGTCTGTTCCTTCCTAACCCTCTTTGCATCTGCTGTTGCTAACTCAACGGCTAGGAGGTATCACTTCTGTAGTGAATAAGAGTTCAAAGTTCATACCATTCGTAACCAAAGCTCACGCTGATGTTGGCTTCGTTCTGTAGTTATTATCTGAACCATTCTGACTTAGGACTGTCGTCCTCACATCATCGGAACAGGAAGTTATATTTTCATCAAGGGCTTATATAGGAAGGGAGAGGAGGGCGTGTTTGAAAAGTTTTATAGCCCATATCCCTTCACAGGGGCGGGCCACTGATTGAACAGAGCCCTGTCTTAAGAAAACGCAATTCTCACATTTTAGAAGCTAAAATCACATTTCATCCCATCACAAATAATTTAATATTCAAACATTTAAATTTAACAACAATTCCATGTGAATCCGATAACTTTGATGTGTAGACTTTCCACTGTAGAGTTTGTCATCTTATCATTGATGAGAATGTCTCAGATGACAACCGAACTGACATCATATTCATTAAGTACCACCGCATATGTTCAATTGTTCGGATTACCAGAATATAGTTCATTTCCCCCCTACCTTCTGATGTTCCCAGAACCTCTATGTTAACCAAGGTTTTTGCAAATGTAACATAAGTAGGGTCGAGAGATGAAAAAGGGGGGAAGTGGTATTTATGACTGTCATAAACCTATCCCCCAGGCCAACGTCATGACATAGGTCACTACAATCGCCACGACACTGCTATAGAACATACGAAGCATTTAGTCACATAAATGAAAATATCTAAGCTTCCTTAAAAAGTACAGTCTGGATTGGGCTTTTTTTGTAGACACTGTGAGAATTCTCCTTCCAGTTCAGTTTGTTGTCTACTATTACGCACAAGTACTTATGAGTCAACAGTGCCAATCTCATCACCATGAATAAAAAAAATTGTTTATCCTAAAATCTATCACTAGCTCCTTGGTCTTCATTCAGTACGTTCAGCTCCAAGTAATTGGCCACACACCATTTCACAAAGGACTCTGTTATGTCCCTGTGATGAGCATCGTCTCCTCTCGTGACAAAGCTTAATTTAATATAGCAGAGTTCGTTGTTGTGTGTGAAGTCATTTGTGTAAAGGGTAAACGGAAAAGGTGACGGTACCATCCACTGCGGAGCCCCTGTGTTTGTACACATCCAATCTGATACTGCCTGGTTCAGTCTTACCAACTGTGGTCTATTGTTCATTGTGTGTGGGTTTACGTGAATGTCCTTTAGCTTTTGGACCAACAGGTGGGGTTGTATGGTATTGAAAGCACTGGAGAAGTCAAAGAACATTGTTCTCACCACACAGCCGGCCTTCTCCAGGTGCTCATATACTCCGTTTTTGGGCGGTAGGCAAATTGCAAAGGATCCAGATAGGCTGCCACCTCAACTCTTAAAAAGGGTATTAAAACCCACACAAATCTTTTCATGACTTGTGATTTCAAAGCCACTGGTCTAAAGTATTTCAGTGCAGTCCCTCCTGCTTTCTTTGAGATGGGCACAATGCAGAATGTTTTCCATTTAGTAGGAATATCGGAGACTATTAGGGACAGGTTGAAAATGTTCTGCAGTATGAAAGCCAGTTGATTAGCACATATCTTGAGTACACTGGCTTTAACCCCATCCGGCCCTGCTGACTTACTCACTTTTGTGACGCCAAGGAGTATTATTTGCATTGCATTCCATTTTGCTTGGCACAACATTATCAGTACAGAAGTTACCATAGACCATTACGCATTCAGAGAGACCCTTAAGATCCTCCTCCCAGTCGTCTATAAATAGATTCCAATTTGTACCTTCAAAGCAGCTCTGTAGTGCCTCTCCAGCTTCGGCTGCCCATTCGTGAATCACCGCATGAGTGATGGGTTGTCTCTGAACCAGTGGGCTGTTTTGGTAGTAGCTGGATGAGGTTGTGGTCAGTCTGTCCCAGTCGAGGCAGAGCAGTTGAGCAGTAGGCATCTTTCACATTGGAGTAGAGAATGTCAATGGTCTTTTCCAGACGAGTTGGAACTTTAACACAGTGTTTGAAGGTAGGAAGAGTCGCTGACAGCACACAGTGATTGAAATCTCCAGAGATAACAACAGCCGACTCGGGTGATCGATTGTGTAGGTCTGTGGTGACTTTGTGGGTGGCGTCTGGATGTAGACAACAATCACTATCATGCTAGGGAACTCTCTAGGTATATAGTAGGGTCGGCAGCCCACTGCTAACAGCTCCACATGGGGGGAACAGACTCTCTCCTTCATTGGGCATGATTAGTGTGGCACCATTGATTGTTCACATACAGACACCTCTCCCCCTACTTTTCACCGAAGGTTCAGAGCTCCTGTCAGCTCTGATGATCCTGAAACCCTCCAGCTCCACAAGGGCTTATTTCCGCTCCTATTGTTTCGTAGTCGTACACTTCCCATGCATCCACTTTTCTTTAGTTTAATCTCAGGGGGCACCTCTAGGTGTAGTCTGCCAACTTTACTTGGTTGCAAGGCATGGAGTTCGTTTCCAGCTGTACGTTATCAAGGTCTCTTCACTATCCGAGAGTTTGGTACACTCCACAGTCTCTAAACTCACTGTGGCTAGAAGCAGAGTAAACAAATACTTGTAGCGAATGAGCTTACTACAACATGGATAGCACCTTGGACACCGTGCTGCTAGCTATCCTTGTGTGTGTGTGTGTGTGTGTGTGTGCGAGTCTGAGTGATTTAAGCGGGGAAGACAGGGCATGGTTTAGGTGGCTGGGGTCCCTGATGATCTTTTTGGCCTTACTGCGACACCTGGTGTTGCGGGAGTCCTGTAGGGCAGGCAGTGTGCACCCAAGGTTGCATTCGGCTGCACGTACTGTATCACCCACTGAAGCGCCTTGCGGTCCACGGTTTGGAGTTGCCGTACCAGGCTGTGATGCAACCCGACAGTATGCTCTCGATGGTGCTACTGTAGAGCACTGTGAGGGTCCTTGGGGACTGGCCGAGTGTCTTCAACATCCTGAGGTGGAAGAATTGCTGTCATGCCTTCTTCACCACATTGCCCGTGTGGTTAGACCATTTTAGCTTCTCTGAGATGTGTATGCCACAGAATGTTAAGCTATTGACCATCTCCACGGCAGCCCTGTTGATGAGGATTGGGGCGTGTCCAGCCTGGTTCCTCCTGAAGTCCACAATCAGCTCCTTTGTTTTTGCTAACATTGAGGGAGAGGTTGTTTACATGGCACCACACTGCCAGAGTGTCTACCTCCTCCCTGTAGGCTGTCTTGTTGTTATTGGTAATCAAGCCTACTACTGTTGTGTCATCAGTGAACTTGATGATGGAGTTGAAACTATGTGAGGCCACGCAGCCATGGATATACAAGTAATACAGAAGAAGACTGAGCACACACCCCTGTGGGGCCCCCGTGTTGAGAATCAGTGTCGAGGAGGTAATGTTGCCTACCTTAAACACCTGAGGGGACTGCCCATCAGGAAGTCCAGGACCCAGTTGCATAGGGAGGAGTTCAGACCCAGGGCCGTGAGCTTTGCATTAAGCTTCTGAGAGGATGCTGGTCATTGACTACAGCTCAGCCTTTAATACCATAGTGCCCTGTATCTCATACACAAATAATGTTGTTAACTCACACCTCAAACTTGATTCTCAAACAGACCTTTTAAAAAATGCTTGCTATTTCCTAATAGAGGATGATGTCATCAGCGGTCTACTCGCATGAACATTTTTAATTACCGGTATACGGCCACACCGTTATTTTTAGTAAGGTTAACAAAACAGGTACACATGGACAGAACAACAAGTGGCAAGACCAAACAAGACAAACCGTTCCCATCCCACCCCCCAACCACAGGACTTCCCCAACCCAAAGTTAGATTAGTGGTTCACAATAGCAGTCTTTTTACAGAGTCACTGAAAGAGCAAATATATTACTCTCACCCTCCCCATGCATGCATCCTGCAGCCATTTCCAGGTTTATGATGTTCATGAATGATAGCAGCCACTGCTGTCTGTATAAAGAATGAGGAGGATGCCAACGTGAGGTTATCATCTTTTTGGCTGCTGTTAATCCAGCCAGCCAAATGCATCGCTGATTGACAGATAGGTCTAAAGTAGTGTCATCACTTAACGATAAAATAGATGGCGAACATGGTACATTTCTACACATTATGTCAGAGGAACAGGATGAAATACAACTCCAGAAACGTAAAACCCCTGTACACTCCCAAACCATATGTGCCAGGAGGGCGCAGTGAGCAATTTGGGGATTGTCTAGCTTTCATCTTGAATCGTTTGCATAGGGTGCAGCAAGATATATGTGCAAAAATGTCATGTATAATCTGGACGTTGGTGTTTCTAGATGAAATTGATATATTGGACCAAACTTTGATCACAGTACTAGACAGGGAGAGGTCTTTCTTCCATGAGACATGGGAAGGGAACGGTTTATGAGTAATTGTAATCAGCAGAGAATGTAACTTAGAGAGTCCCTGTGTACTACTATGAATAAATCATTTGTGGATGGGATGGATAGACCATTCTTGCCCCCAGGGGACTCCATATGCACACAAAGCAGAACGGAGCTGTAAGAAGTAAAACACACCATTATGTTGTCGGGGTACGCCCACACCATTCCAACACAGCTGCTTTTTAACATACTTTCAAAAAACAAAACAAATTGTCACTTATATTATAATGAAATGTAGGTCATATTTCATAGGAATCTGGAAACACTGGACAGTTACTTTAAAAGTTGTACTTGTGCATAGAGTTGGTTGGTTTGGCACACATTTTTGAAGTGAACATTCTGAGTGTCAGCATTATTCTGTTATAGTGGAATTACTACTGTTCCTCTGATCAGAGGATTTTTATTTATTTTACTAGGCAAGTCAGTTAAGAACAAATTGTTATTTTCAATGACGGCCTAGGAACAGTGGGTTAACTGCCTTGTTCAGGGACAGAACGACAGATTTTTACCTTGTCAGCTCAGGGATTTGTTCTTCCATCCTTTTGGTTACTAGTCCAATGCTCTAACCACTAGGCTACCTGCCGCCCCAGGATGATCAGAAGATGCTTCTGCTTGAGCACTACATTCATTCTACCCCAGTTATTCTGCAGAGCTGCGCGAGCTGCAGTGTACAGTACTGTATATGGACTGTATATGATGTCACAAAATGACCATTTTGTCATCTTTTTATTAGACCTTTATTTAACTAGGCAAGTCAGTTATAAACATATTCTTAATTTCAATGACGGCCTAGTAACAGTGGGTTAACTGCCTTGTTCAAGGGCAGAATGACAGATTTTTATCTTGTCAGCTCGGGGATTCAATATTTCAACCTTTCGGTTACTAGTCAACGCTCTAACCACTAGGCTACCTGCCACTCCCACTAGGCTACCTACCTGCCACCCCCATATGCCCTGACACACCCGTGGTTTGAATTCACCCATGGCTTGTAGGTGGACAGCTCAATGCAAGTGCCCGGCTAATAAACGCATGAATGTGAAGGAAAATAGATTTCAAGGCTAAGAATAAGAGTCATATAATTTATATTCTAGACTTAATTCCAGTAAGTCTTGGGGATACAATGCCATGTCATGCTACAGTATACTGTAATACTCTACACACAGTACTGGGGTCTCCCAGGACTCAATGTTATCTGAGTGTAAATGTTGTGGCCCTGTTGACCAGGCCTGGGGTCAAATACTGTTCAAAATCTTTTCAATGCTTTGAGTGTTTGCTCTAGCCTGCCTGAAGTGTCAGATGGGTGGGGTTTGCGGTTTTGTGACTATTCTATTGGTTGCATTGTTCCAGGCATGCTCAATCAAGCCCAGCTAAAGTATTTGAAATGATTTCAAATTGTATTTGGACCCAGATCTCCTGGTGACTAAGGGTTAAAGTTACAGTACACTATGCCTGTACGTGTGGTCCAGACTCCAGAGATAACTCAGTCCTTTCACTGACACAGCTGCGTAATAGTGGTGGTGGGTCATATTGGTCCTACCCAGAAGTATGGTACCAGCACTATTTTCAGCTCCAGGGTTCTCTCATTGACATACTGTATTTACGTTTGAGCAGACGCTCTTCTCCAGCGTGACTTACAGTTAGTGCATTCATCTTAAGGTAGCTAGATGGGACAACCACATATCACAGTCATAGTAAGTATAATCTTTCCTCAATAAAGTACACTATCGTTCAAAAGTTTGGGGTCACTTAGAAATGTCCTTGTTTTTGAAAGAAAAGCACATTTTTTTGTCCATTAAAATAACATTATATTGGTCAGAAATACAATTTAGACATTGTTAATGTTGTAAATGACTATTGTAGCTGGAAAATCTACATAGGCGTACAGAGGCCATTTATTAGCAACCATCACTCCTGTGTTCCAAAGGCACGTTGTGTTAGCTAATCCAAGTTTATCATTTGAAAAGGCTAATTGATCATTAGACAACCCTTTTGCGATGATGTTAGCACAGCTGAAAACGGTTGTTCTGATTAAAGACGCAAAAAAACTGGCCTTCTTTAGTCTAGTTGAGTATCTGGAGTTTGACTACATGTTCAAAATGGCCAGAAACAAAAACCTATCTTCTGAAACTTGTCTATTCTTGTTCTGAGAAACGAAGGCTATTCCATGCGAGACATTGCCAAGAAACTGAAGATCTCGTACAACCCTGTGTGCTACTCCATTTACAGAACAGTGCAAACTGGCTCTAACCAGAATAGAAAGAGGAGTGGGAGGCCCCGGTGCACAACTGAGCAAGAGGACAAGTACATTAGAGTGTCTAGTTTGAGAAACAGACACCTCACAAGTCCTCAGCTGGCAGCTTCATTAAATAGTACCTGTAAAACACCAGTCTCAAGGTCAACATTGAAGAGGCGACTCCAGGTGATGTTATTTTAATGGACAAAAAAATGTGCTTTTCTTTCAAAAACAAGGACATTTCTAAGTGACCCCAAACTGAACGGTAGTGTAGCTGTCAACAAAGTCAGAGCTAGTAAGGGGATTTTTTATATTTGACAAATTACTTAATGGCTGAACGTTTAAAGTCTGAGCTCAACGCTGTAACAATGGATTTGTTCCAAATGACACCTCATTTTCTATTTATAGTGCACTTGGACCCATGGTGGTCTGGTCAAAAGCAATGCACTATATAGGGTGTCTTTTGGGAGGCAATACAGTGTACTCTTCCCCAGGTCGTTGCTCTAAATGACAACGCACTCTCAATGAAGTATATGTAAAAGGAATATCATTTAATTTCAGCATTGTGTTGCTCTGTATTTATCTCTAACAATATATTATTTAGCTTTCCCTAGGTATTTGAATGTTTATATTGCATATTGTTTATGTTACCTCAAGCATCAATTAATTTGATTGTCTGTCTATGTTATATTCTAGGACCAAAAGGCTCCTTAACAGTATCTAACCCCCAAGCCATAAGACTGCTGAGCAAGTAATCAAATGGCCACCGGGCTATTACATTGACCCCCCCTGCTGCTACTCGCTGTTTATTATTTATGCATAGTCACTTCACCCCTACCTACATGTACAAATTACCTCTAACCTGTACCCCCACACACTGACTTTGTACCGGTTCCCCATGTATATAGCCTCGTTATAGCCTCATTATTGTTATATTATTGTATTACTTTTTACTATTTTTAACTTTAGTTTATTTGATCATTATTTTCTTAGCTCTTCTTGAACTGCACTGTTGGTTAAGGGCGCGTAAGTAAGCATTTCACGGTAAGGTCTACGCTTGTTGTATTCGGCGCATGTGACAAATAAAGTTTGATTTGATTTGATTTATACTCTGTTCTCTGCTTGTATTGTGAACTCTATAAAGAGCATACCCATGACACATTTGCATGAGTACCCTTTCGTGCGTTACGCGGAATAGGCTTGTATCAAAACTTGCCTCGAGCGTGAACCTTTTTCACCAAATATCAAGAACACAGCAGCTCCCCATTGGATCCAAATCTGAGGGTAACACTGATATTCAGCCAGAATATCAGCAGTGACCTTTGAAATGACCATCATTTTCGAACCCAATGTATTGCATTAGGAATCACTATATCATGGGCTAAAACAGTGGGAAATATATCCATGTTCACTTTGAAATTCAACCCAGTACAAAACAATCCCTCATCATTCCCATGGTATGAGTAGAAGGGAAGGGAGCCTGGCGTACTGGCTGCATGTAGCTGGTGCTGTTGCAGTCAATCGTAGAAGATTTCTCCCAGGGGACATGTGGTGAACTACAAGCCTAGCATCTGACAGAAACATTATTCAAATGATGTTAAAAAAAAATTCAGCTGAATACTAAAACCTGACATTAAGCTGCAGTGTGAGTGAGAGCTGAGAGACCCTAATGCCGGTCCGACAAGAGGGAGGATTTTTTGCCCTGTCATCATGTTCTTCAGAAATCGAAGGCCTTTCTATTCCTGTGGGGATTACACCTCCTCGGACCCTCGGCTGTGGAGTTTGTTTCTGAATCAAATATTTAATTTGGAGGGACTCCAGCCGCTGTCGTCGTGGCTTCCCTGGAACAATAAAAAGGTCACGCCAGATCCCTCTTATCACACAGAATGTGCTACTATGCAGTTCCTGTCCCTGCATGCTGAGCACACAGAGAGAGACAGCGAGAGAGCGGGGGGGGGGGAGAAAGAACACGCTGGTAGTAAAGACTAGAGAGGGAGAGGGGGGTGATAGAGGGGGGAGAGGGGGGTGGAGAAAGAGAGAGAGAATGCTAGTAGTAAGAGTAAAGAGGGGAGAGGGAGAGAAAAAGAAAAACAGAAAAAGAAGGAACAGCACATCAGAAATCATCTCAATGTAATTGAAGAATCCATAGAATCGAACCACTTCTGGGAAAATGTGAAAACTCTGATCAAACAACAACACAGAGTTATCTATCCAAAACAGAGATGTATGGATAAACCACTTCTCCAATCTTTCTGGCTCTATGACAAAGAACAAACAGCAAAAATATATACATGATCAGGTAGCAGGTAGCCCGAGCGGCTACCCTTTCCCTGTTAGGCACGGCCGCACGGCGCACCTGTGGGCACGTCCGAAGAGGATCGGTGCTTGCCAGTGAACCGGGTTTTCCCACCTCGGTCTTCAATATCAAGCACCTGGGTCTCGTCCAAGACACATGTGTGGCTCCGGGTACCCAGTCAGATTGAGAGTGGATTCCTCGGAAGGTTAAGGCGGAGGAGGTAAGGGAGGATGTCAAAGTCAGATCCAAACTTCTGGATAACATCTTTCAATCCCTGCTCTGTGTTGCCTATTTGGGTTGGCTACAGGTAGCAGGCGGCGGGTAGCCTAGCGGTAAGAGTGTTGGGCTAGTAACTGAAAGGTTGCTTAGATCGAATTCCTGAGCTGACAAGGTAAAAATCTGTCGTTCTGCCCCTGAACAAGGCAGTTAACCCTCTGTTCCTAGGCCGTCATTGTAAATAAGAATTTGTTCTTAAAAGGTTAAGTGCAAATCTTAAAATCAACAATTAAAGATTACCAGAACCCACTGGATTCTCCAATTACATTGAATTAACTATATGATAAAATACAAACCCTCCAACCCAAAAAGGCCTGTGAGGTTCATGTTATCCAAAATGAAATTATAAAATATACAGACCACCAATTGGCTATACCTAAACTGTTTAACATCATCCTCTGCCCTGGCATCTTCCCCAATATTTGGAACCAAGGACTTCCCCAATATTTGGAACCATCACCCCAATCCACAAAAGTGTAGACAAATTTGACCCCAATAACTGCTGGGGGATATGTGTCAACAGCAACCTTGAGAAAATCCTCTGCATTAGCAAACTTGTACATTTCCTTAGCGAAAACAATGTACTGAGCAAATATCAACTTTTTACCAAATGACCATACTCCAAACCACGTATTCACCCTGCACACCCTAATTGACAAAAAAAAACAAAAAAAAAACAAAGGCAAAGTCTTCTCATGCTGTCACGTTCTGACCATAGTTCTTGTGTGTTTTCCTTGATTTAGTATTGGTCAGGACGTGAGCTGGGTGGGCATTCTATGTTGTGTGTCTAGTTTGTCTGTTTCTGTGTATGTTAGTCATTGTCTCTGATTGGGAACCATATTTAGGTAGCTTGTTTTGTGTTAGGGTTTGTGGGTGATTGTTTCCTGTCTTTGTGTCTATGCACCAGATAGGACTGTTTTAACATTTGTTCTTTTGTAATTTGATGTGTTCAGTTGGGATTTATTATTAAAGAAGATGAACACTCAGCACGCTGCGCTTTGGTCCTCTCTTTCTCAGGAAGAAAGCCGTTACACATGCTTTGTTGATTTAAAAAAAACTGTAGACTCAATTTGGCATGAGGGTCTGCTATACAAATTGATGGAAAGTAGTGTTGGGGAAAAACATACTACATTATATTATTATACTATTCATGTACACAAACAACAAGTGTGCAGTTAAAATTGGCAAAAAACAGGCATATTTCTTTCCGCAGGGCCGGGGGGTGAGACAGGGATGCAGCTTTAGCCCCACCCTCTTCAACATATATATATATATATATATCTCAACAAATTGTCGAGGGCACCAGAACAGTCTGCAGCACACCGCATTACTACTGTTTGCTGATGATCTGCTTCTGTCCCCGACCAAGGAGGGCATACAGCAGCACCTAGATCTTCTGCACAGATTCTGTCAGACCTTGGCCCTGACAGTAGACAGTTTCCAAAAAAGGTCCAGTTGCCAGGACCACAAATACAAATTCCACCTAGACACTGTTGCCCTAGAGCACTAAAAAACGATGCACCATCGGCCTAAACATCAGTGCCACAAGTAACTTCCACAAAGCTGTGAATGATCTGAGAGACAAGGCAAGAAGGGCCTTCTAAATTCGACACACCAATTAGGATCTGGCTAAAAATACTTGAATCAGTTATGGAATCCATTGCCCGTTATGGTTGTGAGGTCTGAGGTCACCAACTAGGAATTCACAAAATGGGACAAAATTGAGACTGCATGCAGAATTCTTCATGTACAATGTAAAACACCAAATAATGCATGCAGAGCAGAATTAGGCCGATACCCGCTAATTATCCAAATCCAGAAAAGAGCCGTTAAATTCTACAACCACCTAAAAGGAAGCGATTCCCAAACCTTCCATAACAAAGTCATCACCGACCGATAAATGAATCTGGAGAAGAGCCCCCTAAGCAAGCTCGTCCTGGGGCTCTGTTCACAAACACAAACAGACCCCACAGCGCCCAGGTCAGCAACACAATTAGACCCAACCAAATCATGAGAAGACAAAAAGATCATTTCTTGACAAAAACAGAGAGTACGCAGTGGCAGACTACCTGACTGTGACTGACCCAAAATGAAGAAATTTTTTGACTATGTACAGACTCAGTGAGCATAGCCTTGCTATTGAGAAAGGCCGCCGAAGGCAGACCTGGCTCTCAAGAGAAGTCAGGCTATGTGCACACTGCCCATAAAATGAGGTGGAACTGAGCTGCACTTCCTAACACATATTTCCCTCAGATTACACAGACCCACAAAGAATTCGAAAACAAATCCAATTTTGATCAATTCCGATATCTATAGCGTGAAATACCACAGTGTGCCATCACAGCAGCAAGATTTGTGACCTGTTGCCTCAAGGCAACCAGTGAAGATCAAACACCATTGTAAATATGATTATTTATTTTCCCTTTTGTACTTTAACTATATGCACATTATTACAACACTGTATATAGACATTATATGACATTTGAAATGTCTTTATTATAATGTTTACTGTGCATTGTTTATTGTTTATCTCACTTTTGTTTATTTTCAATTTCACTTGCTTTGGCAATGTAAACATATTTTTCCCATGCAAATAAAATCCCTTAAATTGAAATTGAATTGTGAGAGAGAGAGAGAGAGAGAGAGAGAGAGAGAGAGAGAGAGAGAGAGAGAGAGAGAGAGAGAGAGAGAGAGAGAGAGAGAGAGAGAGAGAGAGAGAGAGCTGTCGCAGGAACACATTGTGCTTTATGAGTTGGCTTTCATTTTTCCTGCAGTTTGTCTTTGCAGTGCAGCACGGACAGTATTAAAGCCTTCAATCGTACATGATATTACAGGACTTAACACTGGATGTTATTAACAGGTTCCGCTTTGCTACGCAGTTCAGTTCCTCTGAGAACAGCTGTTAGGACACATCACATGTTGGCACAAACATTGTCAGTACACCACACACCTGCTCATGTACACTGACTTGTCTGTCACAGGTAACATTTACACAGACCGGAATTAACACCTGCACGTATACACTGAATTATTACTGGTAAGATGTAGGCCTACTACACGTAAAGGAATTAATCAGTAATTTCACAAAAGAACACTTGTGTGACTCACTGCTGAGTATCAACACAACACTGACTGGGACAGGTACTGCATGACAGAAGAGATTCCAGTATCACCTTACACGTATTGCAGCAATCCTAATGTGAGACAACAATGCGTGGCTTCTTGCTTGAGAGAGCATGGTGTAGGTGATACCTGCATGTGGTGCAATACTACACAGTCATACATCATTACTTCATCGCAGGATGTAGGTGTGAACCAGACACGTAAAGCCAAAGACATTTTCCCCTCACTTTACAAATCATTCACAGAGATGCAGAGCTACCTGCAGGGTTCAAAGGTGAAAATGTATCCTCATGACCAAGCCCTCATCCAGATTGAAACAAACTTTGTGATGTGTTTTCATCAAACTGTGTCAATGTTCCAGTGCATTTATTTTGTGGCTGTATCCATAAAAGCGTCTTGATTCACAGAAGGAATGGAAAAAATACTAATATGGTCCGATATTTACACCTGATTTAACTAGGCAAGTCAGTTAAAACTTCTTCAGGATTGGTGCGTCCCCTGCGGGACAGTTGAGCTAACGTAGGCTAACAGTTGAGCTAACGTAGGCTAATGTGATTAGCATGAGGTTGTAAGTAACAAGAACATTTCTCAGGATATAGGCATATCTGATATTGGCAGAAAGCTTAAATTCTTGTTAACCTGACTGCACTGTCCAATTTACAGTAGCTATTACAGTGAAATAATACCATGCTATTGTTTGAGGTGAGTGCACAGTTTTGAACATGAAAAGTTATTACTTAACAAATTAGGCACATTTGGGCAGTCTTGATACAACATTTTGAACAGAAATGCAATGGTTCATTGGATCAGTCTAAAACATTGCATGTAAACTGCTGCCATGTAGTGGCAAAAATCTAAATTGTACCTGGGCTGGAATAATACATTATGGTCTTTCTCTTGCATTTCAAAGATGATGGTACAAAAGAAATGCAAAAAAGGTTGTTTTTTCTTTGTATTATCTTTTACCAGATCTAATGTGTTATAGTCTCCTACATTCCTTTCACATTTCCACAAACTTCAAAGTGTTTCCATTCAAATGGTTCCAAGAATATGCATATCCTTGCTTCAGGGGCCTGAGCTACATGCACTTAGATTTGGGTATGTAATTTTAGATGAAAATTGAAAAAAAGGGGCCAATCCTTTAGAGGTTTTTAGAACAAATTCTTATTTACAATGATGGCCTACCCCGGCTAAACCCGGATGAAGCTGGGCCAATTATGCGCCGCTCTATGGGACTCCCAATCACGACCCGATGTGATACAACCTGGATGATAGGTTGAAATGATGGGTTGAAAGGTGAGTTCTGAAGTTAGCTGTACATGTTTTGTTCTCCATCCTGCAATTCATATCAACATGTAGTTTCCATGTAATTAGCATGACTAATTTGCTAGGTTCCAAGTTCTCGCAAAAAAATTGCAAACAACAGTACGCAAAATTTGAATGACAAACTGGAAAATTACTAATGCTAATTAGAATATATGAAACAAAATCTATATCAATTCAAGGCTTGAGAACAAGACGTGAACAGGTAGTTTAGGAGTTCACCTTCCAACCAATTATTTAACTGATTTTGTTTGTGGGAGAGTGGGACACAGATCAAAGTTACACTCCCAAGGTATGAAAACATTTGACAAAGGTTATTCAAGGGTGAAATAGGCTATTCTTTCAACACCATCAGACACCATGTTGGACAAACTTATCTCACAAACTATTACAAAGGGGGAGAACATTACAACCCAGCAAACCGGGAACATTCCCAGAACATGGAAATTATATATCCTTGGAATATTCTCCTCATATTCACTAAAATGTTAGCAACATCTGTAACAACCACCACAGAACATTTCCCTAATGATCTTATTAGGTTTCCAGGTAAAGTAATAACAACATTTGTTCTGGGAACGTTCTTACAATATCAGGCAAAGGTTTTATACAAACACTGTATAATCATTAGCACAACTGGGCAGTCTTTGTGCTATTAGAACTTTGGAGCAACCTAATGAATGTTCTGTGAACGTTCACACAACCAATTTTGGTTTGCTGGGAAATCACTATGATGCATACACAATGTTGATGATCAGCATCATATATAGTATAGTATATGTGCCTGAAATATCTAGCCTAAGGGATGAATCAAAATTTACAGTGTCTTCAGAAAGTATTCATACCCCTTTTCTTATTCCATATTGTGTGTTACAGCCTGAATTCAAAATAGATTAAATATTTAAAAAATTATCACCCATTTACACGCAATAACCCCATCATGACAAACAGAAAACATGTTTTTAGAATAGTTTTTCAAATGTATTGAAAATTAAATACAGAAATAACACATTTACATAGGTATTCACACCCAATATCAATACATGATAGAATCACCATTGTCAGCGATTACAGCTGTGAGTCTTTCTGAGCATGTCTCTAATAGATTTGCACACCTGGATTGTACAATATTTGTCCATGATTCTTTTCAGATTTCTTCAAGCCTTGTCAAATTGGTTGTTGATCATTGCTAGACAACCATTTCAGGTCTTGCCATAGATGTCTTGCCAATAAACTGGCTCATCCTTCTCCAGTTACAAATGCCATCTGTCCAAGATATGTTTGTGCTGCTTTATTATAAATAACGTTCATTCCCTAATATGGGTGGTGTGTGTGTGTGTGTGTGTGTGTGTGTGTGTGTGTGTGTGTGCGTGCGTGCGTGCGTGCGTGCGTGCGTGCGTGTGTGTGTGTGTGTGTGTGTGTGTGTGTGTGTGTGTGTGTGTGTGCGTGCGTGCGTGCGTGCGTGCGTGCGCGTGTGCGTGTATGCGTTTCATTGTTTAGTTAACAACAGAGACTTGACCACTTCACCTTAAATCACTTGGGAGGGACAGCCCCCGGAATGAATAGCTATGAGAAGACTGACAGTGAGGTAAGGTTTATTGGTCATTGTCCTGTTGTAGCTGAAAAAAACATGGTGAACATTACAGAGCCCAGCTAGGCCCACTTATCAACCTACCATCAGCATAATCTGCAAACAGAGGCCATTCAGCCCGAGCAGGCCCAGTACCCAGGAACACAATGCTTTTTTTTTGTTGCTGTGCAATAGAACCCAGTTGTTCACCGCTGAGTCAATATTTACTGTCAAATGGAATGTGTGTTAGTTCTGCTGCTGTTTCTCCACAACACACTGACGGAAAAGGCTTTTTCTATCCTCTTTATCTCTTTACTTCCCTCCATCCCTCTATCCACACCACCCACCTCTTATCTTCCCCATCTTCCTTGTATTGCAAATAAACAAAGTAGGTGTCACCATTGTTCCATACACCGTAAAATGATTTTCCCCTCTCTCTGTTTACCTTCTCTACTCCTATCCACCCATCCCTCTATCCCTCCCTCCCTGTATTCCACCTCTTATCTATCCCTCCCTCCCTGTATTCCACCTCTTATCTTTCCCATCTCCCTAGTATCGCAAACACACAAAGTCGTGGACGAACAGCCACACAAGTCTTGGCGCTTGCTGATGGGTAGGCCTCCTACAGCACTGAAGTAAGTTGACATACAGTACAGTACAGTGCTGAATAGCAATATTAGGAAATGGTGCATGCAGAATACATTGTCCAGTCCTTTTCTAGTTACAAATGCCAGCTGTCCACAATATGTTTGTGCTGTCTTGCCAACTCCATTGCTGTGTTGTGCCATTGACAATCCCTCCACCACCTAGCCTGGTCCCTCATCTATTCGTGTCACTCCATTGCTGTACAATAACAGCAGTCACGTTGGCAAGACAGCACAACCAGATCTGGGACCATGCTAGGCGGCGGAGGGTGAGCCAATGCCCTGCCGAGTTTCTGCCACCACACCACAGAGAGAGATATCTCAGAGATGAGATCACTGTCCAGCGCTGTCAGAATGTCCCTTTTGTGCTCTGTGGACTGTTAGTAGGGAATGAATAGATAGCGGGTGGTATTTACAACTCAGACAGTCACTGATAAACTGTAGCGAATCAGTTATTACCCCCCCCTCCCTTTCTCTCCCTCTTCCCCTTCTGTCTTCCTCCTCCTCCACTACTGACGCCACCACATCTAAACCCACTTCCTCTCAGGAGCCTCCCAGGTGTGGTGAAACCATGACTCGCTGACCAAGCCTTTACAATCAAGTCACATGCTTCAATAGCAATTTCCACACACAGGCAATAGATTACTGATTAATATTATCAGAAAGGAGTCATATAGAAGTGGGGGGTGGGTGGTGGGGTGTTGCCATACAACAATATACAACGTAATGGGTTGGAGATGATGAAGTATCTTTTTCGGGGGCGGAGATCCATGTCTGTTATGAGTAGAAGAACTGAGGGAGAGGTCCATGTCTGTTATGAGCAGAATAACTGAGAGAGAGATCCATGTCTGTTATGAGTAGAATAACTGAGAGAGAGATCCATGTCTGTTATGAGTAGAATAACTGAGAGAGGTCCATGTCTGTTATGAGTAGAAGAACTGAGAGAGAGATCCATGTCTGTTATGAGTAGAAGAACTGAAAGAGAGATCCATTTTTGTTATGAGTAGAAGAACTGAGAGAGATCCATGTCTGTTATAAGCAGAATAACTGAGAGAGATCCATGTCTGTTCTGAGTAGAAGAACTGAGAGAGAGATCCATGTCTGTTATGAGTAGAATAACTGAGAGAGAGATCCATGTCTGTTATGAGTAGGAGAACTGAGCGAGAGGTCCATGTCTGTTATGAGTAGAAGAACTGAGAGAGAGATCCATGTCTGTTATGAGTAGGAGAACTGAGGGAGAGGTCCATGTCTGTTATGAGTAGGAGAACTGAGGGAGAGGTCCATGTCTGTTATGAGTAGGAGAACTGAGAGAGAGATCCATGTCTGTTATGAGTAGAACTGAGAGAGAGATCCATGTCTGTTATGAGTAGGAGAACTGAGGGAGAGGTCCATGTCTGTTATGAGTAGGAGAACTGAAAGCGAGATCCATGTCTATTATGAGTAGAAGAACTGAGAGCGAGATCCATGTTGACTCATAATGAACAGGGTGTTCAAAGTGTTCCAAGCCAAATATTAGATCTGCCTTCGTTCAGATGTTCCATTGTGCGTTCCGTTGATTCCATAGATGTGTTTCGTGTACTCCTATGGGTTGATTCCATAGATGTGTTTCGTGTACTCCTATGGGTTGATTACATAGATGTGTTTCGTGTACTCCTATGGGTTGATTACATGGACGTCATTGTTTTATGTACATAATGCCTTTGGCTGAGGTTTTATGGTCCTTTCATGGGTTCTTAGCATAGCTGCCAATGACAGAAACATTGAGGCGATCAGGTAACAAATGAACGCTTTAATATTCATAGAGGAAGTCATACTTTTGAACTTAAATGGTTCAATAACTGAACCCATTACTTCAAAGTCAGTGGGTTGCAATGGAGCAGTGTTTGCTTCTGTGAAGGAAAATGATATCTTTGGTCTTTCCTAATGTGATGATATATAGACCTAGGTCTTAATATAATTGCATCAAATAAGACTTGAAATAGTAAATCCGGTTTAAAACCTTCAATAGCAATTTGAAGATAAGAAAAATGAATCGCTTTGCATTTAGAATAATTAATTATCTCTTGGCGAGAAAGATGTCTTAACAAGACTACTTAGTATGCACATAAAATGTGAAATCAAATTAGAATTATTAACTTATATTGCATAAGATTATATCAATTCTCTTTTCAATAAAACTCACACAGTCGAATTGATAATTAAGAAATGAAATGAAAATGTATGATCTAATCATTGCGCTGCGACTCATTAGCAAGCCTACATATTGAGAGAGGGGTGAGGGAAAGGAAAGGGGTATGTAATGTAGTTACTATAAATGATAAGAATGTAGTACATTTTTTTGGTTTAGTCATTGGTTAGAGACACCTATGAAACTTTTTGCAAGCGATTTGTGCAGTATGTGATAGGTATAATTGTCATTCATAAACATATTGGTTGTACGAATAGAGAGCTCTATATTTTATGACCTAACATTTTCTCACTCTGACGTTTTGTCAATACACTTTTATGTTTCGTAAAATTAAGGCATCCACCACTGATGTCAAAAAGGAACAGCGTTTGTGCTCAATAGTCAGTTAAATGGAGCTAGGAAAGGAGAAATAAGCAATTCCCGAACCCAATCCATGCCTCGTCTGCCTCCTTGTCTCCAACCCAAAATCCACGATGGAGCTCCCTCCCGGCTCTCCGCTTAAAGGTTTACCCTGTGGGGTCCCAGTTGGGCGGGATGGAACACAAGTGAATGCAGCAGGTTGCCATAGTAACTTAATAAGCCAACAGCTGTAGAGGATTTCAAACTATACAGTAACCAGTGAACCATGGCATTAAAGGAAATAAATTAAAAGCTGTGGAAGAACTAGAAAAAAGGAAGGAGGACAGGGGGGATTGTGTCTGTGTAGTGTTATTGTGAAATAACCTTAAGAAGTCAGAATTAAGTATTTTGTCAAGTGAGGGTCCAAACTGTTTTGATGATGCTTGTCGCCGTGGCATCTGGAGGGGGCTGAAGGTTAACTGGCTGTCGGCGTTGTCACGGCGATGCGCTACTACCTTCTGCTGCGTGTCACTGACTGTCGGCCTGCCACACATTTTCTACACACACACGCACACGTACATTTTTTTTTCTCTCCTACAATTGTCATTGCCTTGACTGTTGGCCCATTATGTGCACCTGTCTCCCAGAAGAAATTGATGTGGTGGCTGGCTGTCATAGCTCAGATGCTTCCTACGGGCTATCTGTTGCCAAGTATCCTTTACGCCTGTAAATCTTTCATTAGCAATAGCGCTGTAAATCTATCATTAATTATCGGCCTTGGCATTTACAGAGAGACCACTGATTGATAGTTGGGATGGCTGGGAGCATGCTGATAGCTAAGAGCACACACGCACACACACGCGCGCACGCACACACACACACACAAACACACGCGCACGCACGCACGCACGCACGCGCACACACACACACACACACACACACACACACACACGCACACACACACACACACACACACACACACACACACACACACACACACACACACACACACACACACACACACACACACACACACACACACACACACACACACACACACACACACACACACACACACACACACACACACACACACACACACACACACACACACACACACACACACACACACACACACACACACACACACTGTTGACTGTTTAGAGCAGCTGATCTATAATGACTCAGAACAAGGAAGGATTTCTCTTAACTTCAATTTCTAAGTTTCTCCTCACCATTAATCCATCCCAGACAGCTAACCAGATAACATTACTCTGTTGTGGTTGTGAAAAACTGCTTCATCTTCATTAGCGTGGATATGTGTGGTGCCCATCTCTATGTGTCTGAATGCTTCACATATCATCTCTCTTTTAGTCTTCTTGTGCTCAGTCTGTATATTAAAGAGATCTAAATGAATATGCCTCTGAGGAAAACCCCAAATCAGTGATTTACTGTATTTCAGCACTTGTGGTTTAATTGTTCCTTGGTGGTGCTGAGTATTCTCTGTTGACTCCATGGTGATGTAATGTATTTGCTCCCCTCTGTGATTCAAGAGCAGGTGATAGCTGGGCTCCCCACAAGGCTTTCAATTACCTTGCTTTGCATAGGATTAGATGTGGGCGCCCTAACACTAAAAACAAACAGATCGGATGAGCTCATTGTAATTGCACTGTTCAGGATGGATCCATATAACTCTATATAACTATGCCTTGCAGGCAATAACTTGTCAGGAAAATATAGCGACTCTTTTTCACCTCTTGGCTACCCCTTTATTCAGTTACAGCCAACATCAAAGTGTAACACTTAAAATAGCATTTTAACTGTGATTCCATGCGATGGTTTTGTTTCTGGGAAAGTGTCAAACTCTACATTTTCAACTAAATACCTTCCAGTCTGTTGTTTTAGACAGGGACCAAAAAAATGGGAAATAGTCTGTTTGAACACACTATACACTAGAGCATGTCCACTGTTGGGACTGTAACCTTGGTTCACTACACAGTATTTCCAGTTTCATTTCTAGAGTTTCATCTGGCAGAACGAGAGACATTCAAATCATGAGATTGGACCTTGACTCACACGGGGAATTGAAAATGAAAGGACAAAACTAGTAAACAGAGAGTGATGTCACTGTGCAGATTGAAAGGAGAACTGCACTGGAGTGGCATTGTGTTGCGGTCACACAGTATTCTCCTTGTGCTTCAATTCATATTTTGTGACTAGGCTACTGCAGATTGGTTTATGTACAAGGGCGATCAGTCCAGCCACTTTGGCATTGTCTACTTTTCATGCCATTCAGACCGACAGACAGACCAACGAACGAAAAGACGAACAGATGGACCAACGGACAGACGGTTGGATGAACGGACGGCCTGTCAGACCGACAGAAAGACAGTGAGGCAGGCAGGCAGACAGTGTTGTTGTATGTGTCATTATTCAATGCAGGCAGACAGACAGACAAGTAGGCAACCATCGAGACAGACAGAAAGTGCTGTTTTGTGTCAATATTCTAGTCAGTGTGAGCCACTGTGGAATGGGACACTCAGCAAGTTTCATTAAATCCCCCAGTCTGGTCTGAACGCTTCTCTCAGGGACAGCCAGGTCAGAATTGGGGTTATTACGGGTGGCTGACAGTAAATGACCTTTGTGTTTTGGCCTGGAAAGGTTATTATGTGGAATCACAGTGAGTTCACAATCGGACATGACTGACTCTGAGCTCTTTCTTTCTCCTCATCATCAAGTGTGCTTGTAACGAGTGCGCTGAGAGTCGGGAAGCAAGTTCAGGGAGTGAGTGTTGTAATATATAAAAGAAACTAACACGAAACACAAACTACGCACCGAGTAACACCTGAGGAAAGAACCAAGGGGAGTGACAGATATAATGTAACGATCTTCGTCTTCATCGGATGAGGAGTAGGAAGGATCGGACCAAAACGCAGTGTGGTAAGTGTCCATGATTATTTATTATACCAGAACACGAAAATACAAAATAACAAAGTGAATGTAAGAAATTAAAAATGAAACAGTCCTGAAAGGTGAAAACACAAAACAGGATACAACTACCCACAAACACCAGCTGGGAAAAGGCTACCTAAGTATGGTTCTCAATCAGAGACAACGATAGACAGCTGCCTCTGATTGGGAACCATACCAGGCCAAACACATAGAAAAGAAAACATAGAAAAACAACATAGAATGCTCACCCACATCACACCCTGACCAAACAAAAAATAGAAAGCAATCTACGGTCAGGGCGTGACATATAGGGAGATAATCAAGGAGGTGATGGAGTCCAAGTGAGTGTCATGAGGCGCTGGTGCACAAGACAGTGGTGACAGGTGTGTGGAATAATCAGCAGCCTGATGACCTAGAGGCCGGAGAGGGAGTATACGTGAGAGTGCTGATTTCCACTTGGACAGACATTTGAGGGTTGGAGTGCACAATGGTCTACTGGTCAATCACACCTGAGCTCTTTTTTTCTCAATAATATTAAACTGGACTCCATGACACTCCAATTACACTGAACCAAAATATATTGTGTGCAACATGAAACCATTTAAAAGATTTTACTGCGTAACAGTTCATATAAGGAAATCGGAAAATTGAAATGAATTCATTAGGCCCTAATCTATGGATTTCTCTACTGGGAATACAGATATATTCATCTGTTGGTCACAGATACCTTAAAAAAAGGATCTCAGGATCTCATCACGGTATCTCTGTGTTTTCAAATTTGTGTTCATTGACTGTAGTTTATGCCTGCCAATACCATAAACCCACCATGGGGCACTCTGTTCACATCTTTGACATCAGCAAACCGCTCGCCCACACGACGCCATACGTTTGACAACTTCCCACTACAGTTGAAACCGGGATACATCCGTGAAGAGCATACTTCTCCAGTGTGCCAGTGGCCATCGAAGGTGAGCATTTACCCACTGAAGTCGATTACGATGCCGAACTGCAGTCAAGCCAAGACCCTGGTCAGGCCAACGAGCATGCAGATGAGCTTCATTTAGACAGTTTCTGACAGTTTGTGCAAAAATGTATAATCCCCCTCAGGAGACTGAAAAGATTTGGCATGGGTCCCCAGATCCTCAAAAAATTATACAGCTGCACCATCGAAAGCATCCTGACCGGTTGCATCACCGCCTGATATGGCAACTGCCTGTCATCCGGCCGTGAGGTGCTGCAGAGGGTAGTGCGACGCAGCCCAGTACATCACTGGGGTCAAACTTCCTGCCATCCAGGACCTATATACTAGGTGGGGTCAGAGGAAGGCCCTAAAAATTGTCAAAGACTACGGTCATCCAAGTCATAGACAGTTCTCTCTGCTAACACACGGCAAGTGGTACCAGAGTGCCAAGTTTAGTCTTGAGGTCCAAAAGGCTCCTTAACATCAGCAAGACAAAGGAGTTGCTCATGGACTATAGGAAACGGAGGCTGTAGTGGAGCGGGCTGAGAGCTTCCATGGTCAACACTCGTCAACACAGTTGTGAAGAGTTCAAGACAATGCCTCTTTTCCTCTCGAGAGGCTGAAATGATTTGGCATGGGTCTTCAGATCCTCAAAAAGTTCTACAGCTGCACCATTGAGAGCATCTTGACTGGTTGCATCACCGCTTGGTATGGCAACTGCTTGGCATCCGACCGCAAGGCACCACAGAGGGTAATGTGTACGACCCAGAACACTACTGGGGCCGAGCTCCCTGCCACCCAGGACCTTTATACCAGTCGGTGTCTGAGGAAAGCCCTACAAGTTGTACAAAAAAGACTCCAGCCACCTAAGTAATAGACTGTTCTCTCTGCTACCGGATGGCAGCTGTACTGATGCACCAAATCTGGAACAAACAGGACACTGAACAGCTTATATCCCCAAGCCGTATGTCCAAATAGCTACCTGGACTATTTGCATTGACCCTTTTTGCACTAACTGTTTTGACTCATCTGTCACTTTCTACAGTAGTTATTTAAGCAACAATTCATGAGGGGGTGTGGTATATTGGCCATATACCACAAACCCCCGAGGTGCCTTATTGCTATTATAAACTGGTTACCAACATAATTAGAGCAGTACAAATAAATGTTTCGTCATACCCGGGATATATGGTCAGATATACCACGGCTGTCACCTGTTATTCATGAAGGATGTGACAAATACAATTGGATTTGAATTTGCAGAGCCGCTGTTGAATTAGTGATTTTGGCCCAGCTCTGAGCCAACGCAGGGCAGGTGTTCTTAATGAAACACACACTGGATCACACGTCCAGACTCCCACGGAAATGAGAGGTGGAGTTGTCACCCATTCTTATTGGTCGGAGTTGAATTATAGCCAGTTGTAACCAAGTGTGTCTCTGTGACAGAAGGGAATGAGCGGTTCTAAAGCATTAGAAATGGAAACATACGGTGGTGCGAACGCAACAAATCACAGGTCCTTTTTTTTTTTTTGTACACACTCACTGCTGCCCATTTATGTTTTAAAAAATACATTATTATTGTTTATTATCATCAAACTCTTCCTGACAGAACACTGGCAGTCTGTTGGAGCAGAATGAGTAAATGTTGCATAACTTATGCCTCTGAGCCATAGACGGGCCCAAACAAACCAGGACAGAACACACATTTCATTTAAGAGCATGTGGAGATTGGAGAACAATGACGTATCTGAAAACAAAACCCTGATAGAGCCGAGAGAGAGTTGACTAATCCTGCTAAAACCTGGATCTCTGTCTTATTGACTTACTGTCATGGTAATCCATATCATAACCATCTGCTGTAGTGGTGCGAAATACACACGGCGTATTGGGTGTACCTCCCTTGTGAGGTATCCCATCTAGCAGGCTGGCAATAGCCTGAAGGGTTCTGGTATAATAGATACTCATTTGGAAGAGTACCTCTAGTCTAAAACCAGGCGGATTGAATCCCAATTCCTCTATTGTGTCTAGTGAGAGTTTAACACATATCCCTTACCTTAGTAATAATCAGTATGCAGAGTACTCTGGGCTCTATTGTAAATCTGAAACCCTCAAGCTGTGGAATATCCTTGACTGACTGTTCCATTGTAAGTCATATTGCATTTTCATTTTCATAAGTAGCAATTGCACAAACCTTGTAAAATTAGTGGTGGGTGTTATAAGTATACAATATCTTACACCGGATAGCACAACGACGCCGTCTGCATTGTTGGTTAAGGACGGCATGTCATGTAGGCAATGATTAGAATAAAGACAGAATAATACAAAATTATACATGTTCTGTGAGATGATGTTCTCTCTACCACCTGGACATTGATGTGTGATTGGCCAGTAGATCATTGTGCACTCCAACCCTCAAATATCTGTCCAGGTGGATATCAGTACGCTTGATATTAAAGAGAAAGAAAGAGCTCAGTGCCAGTCGCTGTGTCCTATTGTGAAATTACATTGATTCCAAAAAATAATAACCTTTCCAGGCCAAAACACAGACGTCATTTACTGTCACCTACCTCTAATAACCCCCTATTCAGACCTGGCTGTCCCTGAGAGAGGTGTTTGGGCCGGACCGGGGATTTAATGAAACCTGCTGAGTGTCCCATTCCACTGTGACACACACTGACTGAAATAATGACACATAAAACAACACTGTCTGTCTGGATGGATAGTTGTCTGTCTGTCAGCCTGTCTGGATAAAATGTTCATAAAAAGCACTGTCTGCCTGTGTTCATTTTTTTATTTAACTAGGCAAGTCAGTTAAGAACAAAATATAATTTCAAATGACGTCCTAGGAACAGTGAGTTAACTGCCTTGTTCAGGGGTAGAATGACAGATTTCTACCTTGCCAGCTCAGGGATTCAACCTTTCGCTTACTGGCCCAACCTTTCGCTTACTGGCCCAACCTTTCGCTTACTGGCCCAACACTCTAACCACTAGGCTACCTGCTGGTTACTGGCCCAACACTCTAACCACTAGGCTACCTGCTGGTTACTGGCCCAACCTTTCGCTTACTGGCCCAACACTCTAACCACTAGGCTACCTGCTGGTTACTGGCCCAACCTTTCGCTTACTGGCCCAACACTCTTACCACTAGGCTACCTGCTGGTTACTGGCCCAACACTCTAACCACTAGGCTACCTGCTGGTTACTGGCCCAACACTCTAACCACTAGGCTACCTGCTGGTTACTGGCCCAACACTCTAACCACTAGGCTACCTGCTGGTTACTGGCCCAACACTCTAACCACTAGGCTACCTGCTGGTTACTGGCCCAACACTCTAACCACTAGGCTACCTGCTGGTTACTGGCCCAACACTCTAACCACTAGGCTACCTGCTGGTTACTGGCCCAACACTCTAACCACTAGGCTACCTGCTGGTTACTGGCCCAACACTCTAACCACTAGGCTACCTGCTGGTTACTGGCCCAACACTCTAACCACTAGGCTACCTGCTGGTTACTGGCCCAACACTCTAACCACTAGGCTGCCTGCTGGTTACTGGCCCAACACTCTAACCACTAGGCTACCTGCCGCCCCTGTATGGCCAACCTTCTGTTCGTCCATCCGTTCATCCATCCGTTTCATCCGTCCGTTCTGTCCAAATTTAATGATGTCATTGACCCCTTTACAAAGATGCAGTTGTATCATAGTTTATGGTATAACATATACTTTTTAATACACTGCACATACGGTTAGATACAATGGGGGACACAATGTTGACTGGAGTGAACACATATCGTAACGACGATGGAATGGCATGAAAAGTAGACAATGCCAAAGTGGCAGACGGATCGTCCTTGTGCATAAACCAATCTGCAGTAGCGTAGTCACAAAATATGAATTGTATCGCAAGGAGAATACTGTGTGACCGCAACACAATGCCACTCCAGTGCAGTTCTCCTTTTAATCTGCACAATGACGGCACTCTCTGTTTAGTAGCCATTGCAGAAACCTTGTGAAGTTAGCAGAGGGTTTCACAAGTATACATTGTTTTACGGAAGAGCTGAAGCATCCGTCTGCACTGTTGGTTGAGGACTGCATGTCGCATAGGCAATGATTCAAGTGAAATCAAATCAAATTGTATTTGTCACATGCGCCAAATAAAACAGGTGTACCGTAAAATGATTACTTACAAGCCCTTAACCAACAATGCAGTTTTAAGAAAGTAAAGTTAAGAAAATATTTACCAAATAAAATAACAATAATGAGGCTATATACCGGGGGTACCGATACCTAGTAAATGTGCTGGGGTACAGATTAGTCAAGGTAATTCGTACTTGTAGATAGGGTAATCGTTGTAATAATAAAAGAGGGCATTTGAATAATTGTTCAGCAGTCTTATGGCTTGGGGGTAGAAGCTGTTAAGGAGCCTTTTGGACCTCAAGACCTTAAGGGAGAGGTCTCTGACCTCCTCCCTGTAGGGTGTCTCGTCGTCATCGGCAAACTTAATGATGGTGTCGGAGTTGTGCATGGCCACACAGTCATGGAAGTACAAGAGGTGAAGAAGGGTGTGTGAGGATGTGTTGCCTTGAGGGTGTGTTGCCTACCCTCACCACCTGGGGGCGTCCTGTCAGGAAGTCCAGAAACCAGTTGCAGAGGAGAGGTGTTCAGTCCTTAGCTTAGTGATGAGCTTGGAGGGCAGTATGGTGTTCAACACTGAGCTGAAGTCAATTCACAGCATTCTCACATACAGTTGAAGTCAGAAGTTTACATACACATTAAAACTTGCTTAACAATCACTCCACAAATGTCTTGTTCACAAACTATAGTTTTGGCAAGTCGGTTAGGACATTTACTTTGTAGAGTAATTTTTCCAACAATTATTTACAGACATATTATTTCACTTATAATTCAATGTATCACAATTCCAGTGGGTCAGAGGTATATATACACTAAGTTGACTGTGTCTTTTAACAGCTTGAAAAATATCAGAAAATGATGTCATGGCTTTAGAAGCTTCTAATTGACATTTGAGTCAACTGGAGGTGTTCCTGTGGATGTATTTCAAGGCCTACCTTCAAACTCAGTGCCTCTTTTCTTGACATCATGGGAAAATCAAAAGAAATAAGCCAAGAAAAATTGTAGACCTCCACAAGTCTGGTTCATCCTTGGGAACAATTTCCAAACGCCTGAAGGTACCACGTTCATCTGTACAAACAATAGTATTTGTTATGTTTGTTCCTTATATAATGACAAACCTCCATGTTTAGCCATGCAAGGCATTCTTTAACCATCTGCCTCCCGCATAGCCTGCTGGGTATCGTAGTGTAAATGTTATTAACACATAGCAACACATCTTCTTTCCTTTAAAATAAAACTAATTTTCTATGTAACTACACGTCACATCACATTTGTTTACTCAACCTGCATAACATGCAATTTTCAATAACACCCATTTCTTTCCCTAAATGTTTTTTCAACTAAATATAGTCTGTCCAACAATACTCTATTGTGGCTCTATTTCTCTTTTGCAACTTCTCTCTGCACACACCCTTGCTGAATCCAGGTTCCTGTAGTGATGTCTCGGAGTCGTACATGATCTCCAGGTTTCAGTTCAGGTAAGTGTCTTGCATTTCTTTCGTGTCGCTGTTTTTGTTTGTCTTTCTGTTTGTCCTTTGCGAGTTTGACTTTGTGAGCACCTCTGGGTGTTAGCAAATCAAACCAAACCAAATCAAATCAAATCAAATTTATTTATATAGCCCTTCGTACATCAGCTGATATCTCAAAATGCTGTACAGAAACCCAGCCTAAAACCCCAAACAGCAAGCAATGCAGGTGTAGAAGCACGTCCTCATGGATGGGTAGGTTGGTTCTGATGCGACGTCCCATCAACATTTGTGCAGGTGAAAGTCCATTCTGCAGTGGTGCGCTGCGGTAGATCATCAGATTTTTTAGGAAATCCTCCTTTCCATCGTGTGCCTTTTTCATCAGACCTTTGAAAATTTTGACTGAACTCTCTGCTAAGCCGTTGGACCTTGGGTAGTTGGGGCTGGAGGTGTTGTGTCGGAATCCCCAGTCGTTAGTGAACGATCGGAATTCGGAACTTGGAAACTGCGGGCAGACGCAACCCCATGTCTTGCAAAGACTGATTTCAGGTAATTGGCAGTGTTGCTACTTCAGGGTAGTTTGAGTAGTAGTCGGTAACAACAATGTGACTTTTGCCATTGCAGTCAAAAAGGTCAACTCCAACTTTGTAGTAGGTTCTGTTGGGTACTGGATGAGGCATTAGCGGCTCTGCTTGCTGCTTTGGCCTGTAGGTCAAATACAGTTCGCATGAAGCAGTGGTCTGGCTGATTTCCTGGTTCATTCTTGGCCAGTACATTACTTCTCGTGCTCGTCGTTTGCATTCTTCCTCACCCAAGTGGCCCTTGTGTATTTTCTGTAGCATTTCTTTGCGTAGTGTCATGGGAATGACAATCTTGTTGCCTTTGAACACTATGTTATCCACAACGGTGAGCTCTGCTCTGCACATCCAGTAATCCTGTATTCTCCTTGGACAGTTGTTTTTCTGTGCAGGCCATCCTATCAGTGTTGTTTCTTTCAACTCTGTCATTGTTTGGTCAGCTGCGGTCTCTCTTTTGATCTGCTCCATTCTCTCAGAAGACACAGGAAGTGATGTTACAATCATGTCGACGTAAGCCTGTATCTCAGTGTTTTTCTGTGTGTCGAAGCTCTTCTTCTTGTCGACTGCTCGAGAAAGAGTGTCGGTGGCGAACATGAAGTTTCCCGGGGTATAGATCATCTTCACATCAAACTTTTGCAGTCTGATCAACATTTTCTGGATTCTCATTGGACAATCATTCAGTGCCTTAGACATGATTGACACCAATTGTTATGTTGGTGAATGAGGACCCAAAAGTGACTTAACAGAAACAGAGTTTATTCCAGTCTTTAACAAAAACGATAATCCTGGATACTATCACAGGTAAAGTCCAAACAGGAAAACTGAAACCCTCTAGTCAGTAGAGGGGAACAACAGGAGATGCGACCACAGACTGCAGGTCGCTTCGGGAAGGCGCAGGCTGTAGCTGATATAGACACCTGCTCACACGCAGCATCTGAAGAAGGCAAAAACACGACAGGACGGAACAAGGACACAGAACAGCAAACAAGGATCCGACAAGGACAGAAGCGAAAACAGAGAGAGAAATAGGGACTTAATCAGAGGGCAAAATAGGGAACAGGTGTGAAAGAGTAAATGAGGTAGTTAGGAGAATGAGGAACAGCTGGGAGCAGGAACGGAACGATAGAGAGAGAGAGAGAGAGGGAGAGAGGGAGGGGGAGAGAGAGGGATAGAAAGAGGGAAAGAACCTAATAAGACCAGCAGGGGGAAATGAATAGAAGAGGAAGCACAGGGACAAGACATGACAATCTATGACAAAACATGACACCAATGGTTTGTGGTCGGTTTCTACTTCGAAGTTTAGTCTGTAGACGTATTGGTGAAACCTTTCGCAAGCGTATGTGCTTGCCAGTAGTTCTTTCTCTATTTGTGCATACCTTGTTTCAGCACCTGTCAAGGCTCTGGACGCATAAGCGACGGGTTGCGATGTGTCGTCATGCTGTTGCAGAAGAACTGCTCCCAGGCCAAACTGCGTCTGCAGAAATCCTTGTGCTTTTCTCTGGATCATAGAACCTGAGCACTGGCTCTTCTGTGATTGTCTTCTTTAGGTTTTTGAAGCAGTTTTCCTGTTCATGGGACCATTCCCATTCATTGTTCTGTTCCAGAAGACATGTGGTATGAACTTTGCAAGGTAGGTGATCATGCCCATGAAGCGTCTCACATCGTCCTTGTTCTTCGGGCGCTCCATGTTGTTGATGCCTCGGATCTGGTTTGACTCCGTCCTCTGAAAGTACATCTCCCACGAAGGTAAGTGTTTTCACACCAAACTCGCATTTGTCCTTGTGCCAGGTCCAGCACTTGTCTCATTCTTGCATCGTGTTCTTCTTTTGTGGACCCCAAGATGATGATGTCATCGATCATAGTCTCCACTCCTGGAATGTGCTCTAAGATCATGTGGATTGTCTTGTGGTAGACCTCTGGCACTGAGAGAATCCCATATGTTAGACGAAGAAATCTGTACCTACCCTCAGGTGTGTTGAATGTGCATATAGCCTTGAGCCTCCATCATCTAGCTTCATTTGCCAGAATCCTGATGAGGCATCAAGCTTACTGAACAACTCTTCTCTGGTTGGCAACTTGAAATGCTCTCTCTTGATTTTTTTTGTTGAGATCTCTCGGGTCTAGACATATCCTGAGATCGCTGTTCTTTTCACCACAATAAGCAGTGAGCTTACCCAGTCTGTAGGTTCATCCATTTTTGTGATGATGCCCATCTTTTCCATGCGTCCGAGTTCCTCCTTGAGCTTTTTCCTCGGTGCAAATGGAACTTTTCTGCATGCATGCACAACTGGAGTAATTTTGTCATCAGTACATATTTTATGTTCTCCTGGTAAACATCCAAGACCCTCAAACACATCCTCATACTCAGCCAGTAGCGATTCTTGGTCATTTTCAATCTGTGATGTCAACGCATACACTCTTTTCAACAAATTGAACTTTTCACATGCATTGATTCCTAGAATAGGCTGAACACTCTTTTCCACAATCAGCAGCTGTGCTCTGAACTGTTTTCCTTTGTGCTGTAAAGTTACTATGCAGCTACCTTTGACTGGTACGTTCTCTCCAGTATAACCAGTGACCTTAATTTTCACCGGGTGTATTTTGCTCTTCACCTTCAGTGTTTTGTAGTCATCCAGCGACAACAGGTTTACCTGTGCTCCAGTATCAAGCTTGAATGGTATTATAGTTTCATTCACAGTCAATGGCGCAAGCCATTCAGCATTTACTGCATTGCATATTTCCACAGAA
This sequence comes from Oncorhynchus gorbuscha, assembly GCF_021184085.1. Taxonomy (NCBI): domain Eukaryota; kingdom Metazoa; phylum Chordata; class Actinopteri; order Salmoniformes; family Salmonidae; genus Oncorhynchus; species Oncorhynchus gorbuscha. The sequence continues at coordinate 57,867,138 of NC_060184.1, forward strand.
TCAACAAAGAATTCTTCAATCTCCTTGACTGTGTGAACCTTTGTCTTTGTAGCCTCAGCTTTGCAGCATTTTGAGAAATTATTTTTTTGTTGTCTTGTGGATAAATCCACATTTTCCACATGTAGTGTTTTGATTTGTCTCTTTTGCTTGTTTTTGTTTTGTAAGGCGTTGTGTGTGGTGCTCCTCTCTTTTTATGGCATACACTGCACAGCTCTTTAGCGTGGGCTCTGGTGGTTTCAGCTGCACGACACATATTCACTGCTTTATCCAAAGTTCAATCTTGCTCACGCATCAATCTCTCCTTGAGTCCATTATCAAGCATGTCACAGACTAGCCTGTCTTTTAGTCTTTCAGATTTTCAAATTCACACGTTTTGCTCAGTGTGTTCAGCTCAGCCAAATACTGTTCAAAACTGACTCCCTGTTTCTGATCATGAGAGAAAAACGTGTATCTCTCAAACGTGACGTTCTGGCTTGTTACAAAGTACATCCTCAAATTTAGCCATTAACACAGTCAATGTCAAGTTTGCCTCATCTTGCTGAAAGCTATTGTAAATGTCCAATGCATCGTCTCCAATAACATGCAGAAAAATGGAAGTTTCAATTTGACATCATCTCCCCCTGCACCACTGGCTGCTAGGTAGATATTGAATCTCTGCTTGAAACGTTTCCAATTGTCAGCTAAATTGCCTGATAACTGCATAGGAGTAGGAGGACTAAGCCTATCCATGACGGAGAACAGGAACAGTGTCAATTTCTCTTACTTCAGTATGTTGCTCATCAACTTGCTCATCAACAGATTCCAATGCAGCCTCGCTCTCGCTGCTGTCACTCTCGCTGCTGTCACTCTCGCTGCTGTCACTCTCGCTGCTGTCACTCTCGCTGCTGTCACTCTCGCTGCTGCGGCTCGTTGTCCTCGCTCTTGTAAGCTAGCATCTTCGACTACTCACCTCACTTGACTTGTGGTAGAATGTTCTATTTTCATCAGGAAATTTGCAGAGTCACTTCTTTCTTTTCTCTTTGTCATAGCGACTACCAATCTGACACCGTGTTATGTTTGTTCCTTATATAATGACAAACCGGGGCGTAGGTTTAACTACTTTTAATGAACATATACTCCAGCTAGAAAACTCCATGTTTAGCCATGCAAGGCATTCTTGAACCATTTGCCTCCCGCATAGCCTGCTGGGTAACGTAGTCTAAATGTTATTAACACATAACAACACAGTATGCAAGTATAAACACCATGGGACCACGCAGTCGCCATAAAGCTCAGGAAGGAGACACGTTCTGTCTCCTAGAAATGAACGTACTTTGGTGCGAAAAGTGCTAATTAATCCCAGAATTAAAGCAAAGGATCTTGTGAAGATTGCTGGAGGAAACAGGTACAAAAGTATCTATATCCACAGTAAAAAGAGTCTTATATCGACATAACCTGAAAGGCCGCACAGCAAGGAGGAAGCCACTGCTCTAAATCCAGACTACGGTTTGCAACTGCACATGGGGACAAAGATCGTACTTTTTGGAGAAATGTCCTTTGGGCTGATGAAACAAAAATAGAACTGTTGGGCAAAAATCACCATTGTTATGTTTGGGAGGCTTGCAAGCCGAAGAACACCATCCCAACCATGAAGCATGGGAGAGGCAGCATCATGTTGTGGGGGTGCTTTTCTGCAAGAGTGACTGGTGCACTTCACAAAATAGATGGCTCATGAGGTAGGAAAATTATGTGGATATATTGAAGCAACATCTCAAGACATAAAGTTAACTTCTTCGAGATAGGGGGCGCTCTTTTAATTTTTGGATAAAAAACGTTCCCGTTTTAAACAAGATATTTTGTCACGAAAAGATGCTCGACTATGCATGTAATTGTCAGCTTTGGAAAGAAAACACTTGGACGTTTCCAAAACTGCAAAGATATTATCTGTGAGTGCCCCAGAACTAATGCTACAGGCAAAATCAAGATGAAATTTCATACAGGAAATGGTCCAGAGTTTGAATGCCCTGTGTTCCAATGTCTCCTTATATGGCTGTGAATGCGCCAGGAATGAGCCTGCACTTTCTGTTGTTTCCCCAAGGTGTCTGCAGCATTGTGACGTATTTGTAGGCATATCATTGGAAGATTGACCATAAGAGACTACATTTATCAGGTGTCCACCCGGTGTCCTCCGTCGAAATTATTGCGTAATCACCAGGTCCATGCGCGTTCCATTTTCTTCAGAAGAGAAACCAAACTGCCACGAATGATTTAGCGTCGTTAGATATGTGAAAAACACCTTGAGGATTGATTCTAAACAACGTTTGCCATGTTTCTGTCAATATTATGGAATTAATTTGGAAAAAAGTTTGCGTTGTAATGGGTTTTTTCTTACCCAAACGTGATGAACAAAACGGAGCGATTTGTCCTACACAAATAATCTTTTTGGAAAAACTGAACATTTGCTATCTAACTGAGAGTCTCCTCATTGAAAACATCTGAAGTTCTTCAAAGGTAAATGATTTTATTTGAATGCTTTTCTTGTTTTTGTGAAAATGTTGCATGCTGAATGCTCGGCTTAATGCTATGCTAGGCTATCAATACTCTTACACAAATGCTTGTTTAGCTATGGTTCAAAAGCATATTTTGAAAATCTGAGATGACAGTGTTGTTAACAAAAGGCTAAGCTTGAGAGCAAATATATTTATTTCATTTAATTTGCGATTTTCATGAATAGTTAACGTTGCATTATGGTAATGAGCTTGAGGCTATAAAGAGGATTCCGGATACGGGATTGCTCATCGCAACAGGTTAATGCTTGGTCGCAAATGGGTCTTCCAAATGTACAATGACCCCAAGCATACTTCCAAAGTTGTGGCAAAATGGCTTAAGGACAACAAAGTCAAGGTATTGAAGTGGCCATCACAAAGCTCTGACATCAACCCTATAGAACATTTGAAACCAGTAGGTATTACAGACTGGGTCAGGGAGAGGTTGAAAATATCAGTGAAGACACTTGCCAGGTGGTAAGCACATGCTCTGAGTACGTGTCCTACTTGTCTGCCCTGCGGCCTTGTTAATGTTTAAAGCTCTTACTTTAGTGGCCTTGTTAACCTCTTACAAGGTCTTACATCGGCTACAGAGAGCGTGATCACAGAGTCTTCCAGAAAAGCTGGTGCTCTCATGCATGGTTCAGTGTTACTTGCCTCAAAGCGAGCGTAGAAGGCATTTAGCTCATCTGGTAGGCTTGCGTCACCGGCAGCTTCAGAGTTGGTGTGGTAGGATTTGTCCTGTTCTGACGCTTTCCCTGTTTGATGATTCGCCGGGGGGCATAGTGAGATTTGTTATCAGTGTCCGGATTAGTGTCCCGCTCCTTGAAAGTGGTAGCTCTAGCCTTTAGCTCAATCCATAGCTTCTAGCTGGGGTGTGCACTGTACCGTGTCGGAGATCTTTGTGGGCTATACTCGGCCTTGTCTCAGGATGGTAAGTTGGTGGTTGAAGATTTCCCTCTAGTGGTGTGGGGGCTGTGCTTTGGCAAAGTGGGTGGGGTTATATCCTTCCTGTTTGGCCCTGTCCGGGGGTGTCCTCGGATGGGGCCACAGTGTCTCCTGACCCCTCCTGTCTCAGCCTCCAGTATTTATGCTGCAGTAGTTTATGTGTCGGGGGGCTAGGGTCAGTTTGTTTATCTGGAGTACTTCTCCTGTCCTATTCGGTGTCCTGTGTAAATCTAAGTGTGCGTTCTCTAATTCTCTCCTTCTCTCTTTCTTTCTCTCTCTCGGAGGACCTGAGCCCTAGAACCATGCCCCAGGACTACCTGACATGATGACTCCTTGCTGTCCCCAGTCCACCTGGCCATGCTGCTGCTCCAGTTTCAACTGGCCTGGGCCCTAGGACCATGTCCCAGGACTACCTGACATGAGGACTCCTTGCTGTCCCCAGTCCACCTGGCCATGCTCCTGCTCCAGTTTCAACTGTTCTGCCTTACTATTATTCAACCATGCTGGTCATTTATGAACATTTGAACATCTTGGCCACGTTCTGTTATAATCTCCACCTGGCACAGCCAGAAGAGGACTGGCCACCCCACATATGCTCTCTCTAATTCTCTCTTTCTTTCTCTCTCTCGGAGGACCTGAGCCCTAGGACCGTGCCCCAGGACTACCTGACATGATGGCTCCTTGCTGTCCCCAGTCCATCTGACTGTGCTGCTGCTCCAGTTTCAACTGTTCTGCCTTATTATTATTTGACCATGCTGGTCATTTATGAACATTTGAACATCTTGGTCATGTTCTGTTATAATCTCTATCCGGCACAGCCAGAAGAGGACTGGCCACCCCACATAGCCCGGTTCCTCTCTAGGTTTCTTCCTAGGTTTTGGCCTTTCTAGGGAGTTTTTCCTAGCCACCGTGCTTTTACACCTGCATTGTTTGCTGTTTGGGGTTTTAGGCTGGGTTTCTGTACAGCACTTTGAGATATCAGCTGATGTACGAAGGGCTATATAAATAAATTTGATTTGATTTGATTTGCACTATAGCCCTGTTAAGCTTCACGGTTGTTTTGTTATTTCTTGTTTTGTTGGCAACATTTTATATAAATAAAAGAAAAATGTAGGCTCACCACGCTGCACCTTGGTCTCCTTCCAACGACGGCCATGACAGTGGTAAACTCCTCAATGCCATCGGATGAATCTGGGAACATATTCCAGTCTGTGCTAGCGAAATATTCCTCTAGCTTCAACAACTATAAATGTTTTCAGTGCACCGACACAACAAATACTCAATTCTATGTGATCCTTTTAGCGGCTTACCTTCCCTGTTGTGATCTGTCACCCATTACAGTTGGAAAAGAGTAGAAGAGAGGACTTTGATTTATTTCAGACTCTCACTACTTTATTTTGGAGCAGCCACCTGATATTTAACTCCCTTCCCATACTGGGTGAGGGGGTGTAGCCAAAATGGGTTTCCAAATGAAACTATTCTTTGCTTCTCTCCTTTTCAGCCTTGCTTGAGTAAATGAAGAGTTATATTCCAAAAAATGCTATATTGTGTGTATCCATTTTTAGAAATGTTTGTCAATTTACTATTTTTGTTAAAATAACTTTGGGAAAGGATAGGTGTATTTTTCCCCATCTAATAAAGGATGGGGTTGTTAAATGACAAACACGTACACTACCGGTCAAAAGTTTTAGAACACCTACTCATTCAAGTGTTTTACATTGTAGAATAATAGTAAAGACATCAAATCTATGAATTAAAAAATATGGAATCATTTAGTAAAAAAAAGTGTTAAACAAATCCTAATATATTTTATATTTGAGATTCTTCAAGTAGCCACCCTTTGCCTTGATGACAGCTTTGCCCACTCTTGGCATTCTCTCAACCAGCTTCATTAGGTAGTCACCTGGAATGCAATTCGATTAACAGGTGTGCCTTGTTAAAAGTTCATTTGTGGAATTTCTTTCCTTCTCAATGCGTTTGAGCCAATCAGTTGTGTTGTGACAAGGTAGGGGTGGTATACAGAATATTTGTAAAAGTAAAAGACCAAGTCCATATTATGGCAAGAACAGCTCAAATAAGCAAAGAGAAACAACAGTCCATTATTACTTTAAGACATCAAGGTCAGTCAATGTGGAACATTTCAATGATTTTGAACGTTTCTTCAAGTGCAGTCGCAAAAACCATCAAGCGCTGTGATGAAATTGGCTCTCATTAGGACAGTCACAAGAATGGAAGACCCAGAGTTACCTCTGCTGCAGAGGATAAGTTCATTAGCGTTACCAGCCTCAGAAATTGGCACCCAAATAAATGCTTCACGGAGTTCAAGTAACAGACACATCTCAACATCAACTGTTCAGAGGAGGCTGTGTGAATCAGGCCTTCATGATCGAATTACTGCAAAGAAACCACTACTAAAGGACACCAATAAGAAAACAAGACTTGCTTTGGCCAAGAAAATGAGCAATGGACATTAGACCGGTGGAAATGTGTCCTTTGGTCTGGAGTCCAAATTTAAGATTTTTGGTACCAACCACCGTATCTTTGTGTGACGCAGTGTGGGTGAAAGGATGATCTCCGCATGTGTATTTCCCACCGTAAAGCATGGAGGGTTGAGGTGTTATGGTGTGGGGGTGCTTTGCTGGTGACACTGAAGAATCTCAAATATAAAATATATTTGGATTTGTTTAACACTTTTTTGGTTACTACATGATTCCATATGTGTTATTTCACAGTTTTATGTCTTCACTATTATTCTACAATGTAGAAAACAGTAAAAAATAAAGAAAAATAAAGAAAACCCCTTGATTGAGTTGGTGTTCTAAAACTTTGACCAGTAGTGTATCTGTTTGAAATCAAGTTTCACTCAAGTGAGACAAGAAGTCATATATATCTGCCTCACTCACAGAGAACAGTTAGTTTTACACAGTCAAATGTGACAAATAATTACAATTTACACATGATACATTATGGAAATCAATATTTACATATATACATATATATATAAAAAAAATATATATACAGTAATATGAGATCTGGGCTCTGGTCAAAAGTAGAGCACTATATATATGGAATAGGGTGCCATTTGGGACAAGGGCTAAATCTAACCAAACCCTATAGCATGAGGCTAGATTTATGATGTGATGAATTTATGTTATATAAAGGATACGAACATTCCATTCCAGCTACAAAATGTATATGTTGCTCAAATCTATGAATAAATCATCTGAGGACAGTAATATTTTACACACACATGAAGGTGTCCAAACACATATGTAAAAAACATGTAGATAAAACATCTTATAAATAAACAGAAGGAGATCCACACACCACACCTGTAGAAATACTTTAAAGAGCAAGACTCGGCTATGGCTCCTCTGTGGCGTTTTCTGTTACAAACCAATCAATGCTTTACTATCATTGACGAGGAAAAAAACTATTCAATCATTTCACGTAGCAAAATGTGTAAAAAGTCAAGGGGTCTGAATACTTTCCGAATGCACTGTAGATAGAAGCAGCTAAAGCGAGACAACAGCCTGCTAGGTCTCCTGGTGCAATGCATTGAATACTTTCACAGCTGGAAAACAATACCATAACAAATAATGCATGAGGGGCTATAGCGAAGGGAAGGGGGGAGTGCTGTGCATGCACACAAATATAAATGATTCCTCATACACAGCCATTCAATGAGTGAGACATCCAGCAGAATCCAGTGAATATGCAGTGATGTGCCTAACAAGTCAGATTCTGTAGAATACCAACCAAACCGTTTCCCTCTCTGGGATATGGCATATCCCCCACTCCCCACTCCCCATACACACAAAACAGATGGGGAACCAAAACATGGTACTTTATCATAAAGATACCAGGCAGTCGGTGAGAGCCAGACTAAAGCCCATTTTCTTTACAGCTGAGAAATTATTCAGCCGGACAGACGTTGTTTTTATGCTCCAAAAAACTGACGTGCTTTGCTTTTTCTCCTTCCAACGTAACTTTCTTGATAGGCATTATGCGTATGACAAGACTCAATTCTGAGAGCACATCAATCATGCTATGCCATTAGCCGTTCAAAAGGCCAATTATGAAATCTCCGAAGCACTCAGAGTTACAAACGCAGGGCTTCGATTGGAGCTTGACCTCGCAGCAATTTAGCCTGCACAGCTAAGCATCAAATAATACAAGATCTTTAACGTAATTATGTCTTAATGGATATCAAAGCCAGGCTGTCTAAAGTTGATCTGCAGACCTCAAGAGCATATAAGGACAATTTGACAGAATGCATTTATCAACACTATGCTAGAGGGCGGGGGCACCAGTCTCAACTGTGAGGTCTGTGTTTTCTATCAAGCAATTGTGTCCAGTGAAACATATAGTACTCCGAGAGGATTCATATTTAATCATGTTTCTGCTACTCTATTGACAATGCTAGATTGAGAAATGTCCAAAATTTTGATCTCGATGATTGCCAAATTGTCATGTTGTTGGCCTCGAGTTAAGTAGGTAGACTCAATGCCATCCTCTCAAGGTGACCTAAAGTGTGCGTGTGTGCGCGTGTGTACGCATGCACACGCGTGTGCTCCATTTAATGCTTCTAGAAATAGTTTTCCTGAGTAAACTTCATTAAGTCTGAAATAATTGTGTGTGTGTTCTCCATGGTGAATATTTGATATTCTGTTTGCCCTTTGCCAGCGTACAGACCAGAATAATCATTCAGGCCGTCTGAATGAAAGTAGTGGGCAGACAAAGCTGTCGGCCTTGTGCTTTATGGCCCAGTCACCCGCCAGACCAATTACTTTATTAATTATTAATTTATCATAAAGGTCGCCCTCCCCTCTATTATCCTCTTGAATCTGAGCACTGTAATGTCACAAGTGTTACAGGTCAATAACCAGGCGTCAGAGAGCTAGACGCAAGCAGCACACAGCACAGAAAGGCTGTCTGGAAAAAAAAGGTCACAAAGGTGCAATTACCTAAATGCATAAATACAGAAGACATTGAGGAAGTGTGTCCATCAATCTACAAGACTTTGGTTACTATGATATGCATGGAACTGTCCCTGAACCTCAATGCAGAAATACAGACATTGATGGAGTTTACATTTCAGAAGAAGAAGTGCCTATCAACCTCTCAGTGTTATTTGATAGCAGACAGCCCATGTATAGTTTACCATACAGCCCTGCTACAAAGCATGAACACAGTGTAGTAATGTAATCCTGCTATATGGTTGTGCCATTGACAGTGGGGCAGTTTGTAATGTTTAATGTGTCTTTTGGGTTGACCTTTAGCTAATGGCGTTGCCACTCTTTAGGAAAGGTCACACATGGTTTCTGTAGACCAGGGCTGCATTTGAAATGGCCCCCTATTTCTTATTCCATATATAGTGCCGCCAAAGTAGTCGAACACAGGCGATTCATTGAGATGCATGGTAACCCACAACAACCATCTTCATTTTAGCCCCCTAACAGCGAGATGTGACATGAATTTTAGCCAATATAGAAAATGACCATTGATTTCTTTACTGTATATGTACAATACAGAAGGTCACCTGTCTGTATAGAACAACCCTAACAATTGCTACTTTCTTGTTGCCATATATATTTTTCATTTTAAAAAGAACACGTACACATTTATTGAGTATTGTGTAGTGGGGGTTTGGGGGGGGCTAAGCTGATACGCTTTGATGAATGTAAATGTAAATGCATTTTTGCAATTCTTATGCAATGCATGTTAATCTGGTCCTGGTAAATTATGATTGTCAAGGCTGTCTTCATTTAAATCAAATTAATAGTCGTATTAGCATTAAGTGCATAATTAAATATGATTATGGATAATTATTCACATAAATTAGATTTAAGCCAAATGATTAGTTCGAAAAGCACAGTGAAAGGCTATTTAAGGAATAACAAAATGACATTTTAGGTGCATTTTTCTTTCATCTACATTTGCTGTTTAAATCACAAACAATGTCGGTGACAATCATTAATATTCTTTTCCCATAATCCCCTCTGCTCAACAGTTTAGAAAGTCCTTAGCTAACTTTCTTGTGTCATAGTATCATCTTTTAACATTACAGTGTTATTTGAAGGAAAAGTATTGGAGCTCATTTGATATCACTATCTATTCTTTAATAACTAACCAGAATTAATTTCTCAAAAAAGACAAATCCAAGATAAAGCATAGCCTAGATCAAGGAGAATTGCATTTTTGTCAAAACAATATCGACATAGACGATTCAATTTCCTCAATCCAAGGAAAGCAACAAATAATCACACATTTCTTTCAAGTGCAACATAATTTGTTTCATTGTAATACCAGGAGGAAAAATCATCTATGAAGAAAATATTTGTGGTGTGTCGGGTTGTCATGGCGATGCTAAAAATACATTTGAAAAAAGACAACAAAGTGTGTCTCCTCTATTTGAAAAGTGTTTCATAGTGCTTTTCTTGACTGGGTGGGTGAGGAGGTGGATAAGCTTTAACGAACAAGGGGTAAGAGAGGAGACAACGGTTGGCTTTTAAAACAAAGCTTTTCCCCCTGCGTCTGTGTGAAACTGCTGACTGATGAAATGTGTGGTTTCTTCAAGGGACTCACGAAACCATGAAAGCATTTGATGACAGAGTCTGATGCATGCACTGAATCACTCAAGAACACACAGTCTCTAGCTAGTCTCCCTCCCTACTGCCTTGCAAAAGCGACTGTCGCAGATGGAGACACTTTGGCTACAAATTGCCTTGGTGGAGTGGAAGCTCCTGAAATGGCGAGATGCAGTTTAGAGATAGAAACTGTGAACTACTGTGGTTTTAAGTGTTAGCTTTAATAGTTTTATCTCATTGGAGTACAGCAGATACTGTCTGTTTCTCTCAGAGAATTGGGTTCTGCTGATCTGGGTGGTTTACACAGGCTGAACTTAGTACCAAGCCACCAGTTTGGACAACAAAAAAAACCAGCATAAAATAAAAAATGAAATTAAGCTTCATATTTGTTTTTGTATGCGGACGCATACCATTTTTGCTTATTCACTGTTTTTCACGCAAAAAAATATCTTTTTTGGAGAGCACAATTAGCTTATTTTGATTAAGAACACCGACTGATCATTTTTTAAATATTTCACCTTTATTTAACTAGGCAAGTCAGTTAAGAACAAATTCTTATTTTCAATGACGGCCTGGGAAGAGTGGGTTTGAACGACAGATTAGTACCTTGTCAGCTTCCGGTTCCTAGTCCAACGCTCTAACCACTAGGCTACCATGTCGCTCCAATGAAATCACTGTGGCTCTAAAAGATTCTGACAAATTTTGGGGGGTTTGGACAGAGCTGTTTTTTCTCATCTTGATCCGTGGGACTTGGGTTCGATGTTGTTTCTTGTAGCCCATTACAGCTACCCGCCCTGTGAGTTGAGAGTTGAAGCCCGACACAAACACTGAGCCCTGGTCTGTAACATGCAGCCAGGAGATTACCCCCCGGAGGAAATGGGAGTGTGTAACAGGGGTGAACCTGAGGTTGAGTCAACTTGAGGCCACAGTGAACGGCTAGTCGAGGAAGGATGATTTCCAGACCGGTTTTGTGTTACCTGGGATTGGTGTCGGTATGGATAGTACAAGCAATCATGTCTCCTAAGCCTTGTGAATAAAAACACTTTGGTCCTTGTTTTTGTTACCTGGCTGGCATTGATCTTACATTAAGTAAACTCATGAGCTTTGTGAAATAAAAACATAACACTAACACTTTGCTTTGGTTACTATGAAAGGAGTATCTGTGATTGTTATTGTCATGGTGTTAGCTAGGCTAGAGCCTGGCTTTAAGCAATGGCACCAGGTGCTACTTTGGGCTGCACATGCTGATAGTGCCAGTCAGCCACCAAATCTCCAATTACCCTGAATGTAGCTAACGTCTGTACAGAGACATGATTGCTTGATTGGCAGTTGTTATTTCCGTAGCAATTATTTAGATTTTGATTATGTCAATCGTTTCACTCTACCAGCGCCATGTGGCATCGCCATCAACTAGACCTGTTCACCTGATGATGTGTCTGGGTGGCTGTTTAGAGGTGGATTCTGTTTTTTACAGCAGTGAAAACTTCATGGGTCTGTTCACTGCCTATTACCTGGGAGCTCTGTAGCTCTCTAGTTCATTCTCACTTACTAATGGGTCTGTATATTGTTCCTATAATGGTTATTTCATCTCCATCACTAATGCAGTGCACTGTGATTGCTAGATGACGGCAATTTCAGGCTATTCTCTATTCTTATTTTATGTCCCACGTTCTTACATTATTAATTGCAAAACTCTTTGACTGCTACCACAACCACCATTTAAACTACCTTTACTCCTATTAGATGTTATCTCCATACTGCTACTACAGCCAATAATAGTCATCATATCCAACATAATCATCATCACCGCCACCGTCATTATCATCTATTTACTACATGATACGATTAGTGTGTCATCAGATAAAGGTCATGTGAGAGTTGGGTAATCACTCCTTTGAATATATTTCTTTTCAACGGGGATTTTTTAACCCCTTCTCTTTGCATCTCAGAAGAGGGGAAAATGACCTTGTTTTCCATTTCATACTAAGGACAACTGTTTCATACCAAGGACAACTGTGCGTGTGCACTTTTAAATGAACCTAGTATCCATGGCAACTGATATGTTTTGCACATTGGAAGGGAGATCGCGACTGTGACGTTTATAGAGTTCAGTGATATTCGTTTTGCAAAAATATATTAAAATAATATGAAGAATGGCAGGCTAAACTATAACAATGTATGTTTCTGTAACAGGGAGCAATACTTTTGAACAAACTTTTAGCTTATCTGAGCAAAGCAATCTCATAATTGAATTAAATCATTGTTTATATGGTTCCCTGCTTCTGCAAATGTTGAATTAAGTCAGGTCCAGCATTTTCTAGCTAAAATGGGTGTAGCAAGTTATTTACCTGAGCAGCAAAGATCAAGCTAAATAAATTAAGATTATTTATAGTGTATGAAGTATTTTACTACTGATCTGCCTGATTCAAGTACTGTATATACTGTATGGGATCATCCAACACATGCTATCACCAGAAGTGGAGCTAACGTCTAGCGAGAGTTCATGTTTTCTGTTAGTCTGAGCTGATATTGAGAGCTCTCCTGTGATGTGTTGAAGTGTGCTTGCTATCAACTTGTTTACCAACACTGACCTGTATCTGGACAGATGAAAGAGAGCAGACCCTACCGCCACCCTTACCACACCACAGCTGTTTTGTGTGAACGTTGGAAGTGAAGTAAGGAAAAACCCTACTCCAGCTGCACAACACACATGTCTGACAGACTCAGTGTGTGTGTGTGTATGTGTGTTAGCTTACTGAACACTCTGGTACAGGGGGTCCGCATGCACTGGAGTGGGCCGGAGAACATAATCATCAACACCCCCCACCCCACACCCCCACAGTGCTGCACACACACCCCCACAGTGGTGCACACCCCCCACAGTGCTGCACACAGTGCTGCACACACACCCCCCCCACAGTGCTGCACAAACACCCCCACAGTGCTGCACACACCCCCCACAGTGCTGCACAAACACCCCCAGAGTGCTGCACAAACTGCACAAACACCTGCACACACCCCCACAGTGCTGCACACAACACACACCCCCACAGTGCTGCACCCCCCCACAGTGCTGCACACACACCCCCCCCACAGTGCTGCACAAACACCCCCACAGTGCTGCACACCCCCCCCCACAGTGCTGCACACACCCCCACAGTGCTGCACACCCCCCCCACAGTGCTGCACACACACCCCCACAGTGCTGCACACACACCCCCAGTGCTGCACACACACCCCCACAGTGCTGCACAAACACCCCCACAGTGCTGCACCCCCCCCAGTGCTGCACACACACCCCCACAGTGCTGCACAAACACCCCCACAGTGCAGCAACAAACCCCCACAGTGCTGCACACACCCCCACAGTGCTGCACACACATCCCCCCCACAGTGCTGCACACACACCCCCACAGTGCTGCACACACACCCCCACAGTGCTGCACACACACCCACAGTGCTGCACACACACCCCCACAGTGCTGCACACACACCCCCACAGTGCTGCACACACACCCCCACAGTACTGCATGCAGTAGAGTATGACCCCCCTTGAGATAGGGATTTTTTTTTAAACACCCCTCTAATTATGGACTTCATAAAGGAGCTCTGGAATTAATGTAATCACTGTCTAGTATATATACTGTACTGTATATCTCTAAATATAATCATAACCCATATACTCTGTGAGAGAAAAAAGATTTAGGATGTGTCTTGGAGTAAAACAGTTTAAGCTTGTTGTGAGACTAAAATGTTATTTGATATGAATGCTAAATACATAGCAGCAAAGAGCTCTTGGGGGTATTTATCCCAATGTTATAATGAGATGTGTGTGTGTGTGTGTGTGTGTGTGTGTGAGAGAGAAAGTTATGTGCATTAAGAGTCTTTCTCTAAGTTACATACTTATTTGATTGTGTGTGGCTGGAGGGAGGCGTACGTTTGGTCTAATTCACTCACACTCGTGCACTGGGGCTAATTTCCTCCAAACAAGCGAGAGATGCCACTTCCATGTCAGTGCAGTAGTAGTCCACCCGGCCGCTCTTAAAGCCAACCAATTAGTAAAGGCTTCTATGTCTGTCAGGCCCCTGAAAAGTGATCCTAAGGTTTCTGAAGCCCTTGGAGGATGAATGAGGTCTTGGTTGCATGAAGTGTGGAGGGGGCATACTGTAGCAGTAATAAGCTGTATCTCTCTCCTAACATGAAAGACGTCACACGCAACATCAAATATATAATGCTTAAGCTGGCCTTGCCAATTAAAAATATATATATTTAGTGACAAATCTCCCCCAAAATTAACTCCGAATTTTACAAATGAACCATTCAATATGGTCCAGTTTTAATTACCCTAGAGTTACATTACATTACTAAGCAGACTAAAGCTTTGTTGAAAAAAACAGGGGGAAAAAACTTTCCCCTTCTCCCTTCTTTTTGGTCTAAGCCGAAACACATTTAGGTGTCAGGCTGCCTGCTGGGTTGGCTGAAAGGGAACTCGACACTGTGCAGAATTACAATGGTTCCACAAAGGGAATAGTTAATTGGATGGTAATTAATGGCCAATGATAAATACCTTCGTTGTGAGGGAAGCAGGCTTTTCAAGGACGAGGAAGTTAGGATAGGAGGGAGAGCTAGAGAGATAGAGAGAGAGAGAGAGAGAGAGAGAGAGAGAGAGAGAGAGAGAGAGAGAGAGAGAGACACACCTTTTCTTCGTTCTGTCAGTTGATCATACTCTACTATACTACCCCCCCCCTCCCCCACCACCAACCCTTCCCAAATTCACCACACCCCCTGCCCATCAGGACCCCCCTCATCTCCTGTGCCCCATCTGACTAGTTTCCATGGAAACCTGAGAATAAAAAGAGTTACTGCCTGATTAAATGAATGATTTGAAGTACCCCAAACATTTTACGAGCCCTTTGAATTGTGTTCCACAAATTCCTGTTATTACCCTTTATTCTCCTAGACATGGCAGGATGAGTTTCACAACCTGGGATGAATTTAATACAACCACAATATTTTGTCTTACTGTGCTCACTGCTCTATTATAGCACCTATTCACTTGTTAACAGCATTTGGGCAGAGAATTGCAAAGATCTGTATTTTTTTTGGTGTCTTGTTGTTCCTGTGTGTGTGTGTGCGTATGTGCGTGTGTGAGAAATATCTCTCCAGTTGGTTTAATTTAACAGGCTTATTGCAGATGAGTAAGCAAACGACAAACAGCCAGGATGACATCAATAGCAGGTGAGGCTTTTAACCAGCCACTGAGTGCAGTGTAGTCCTTTACACATGGCCGAGCCCTGAAGGAGATGGACTGGTAATATTACCTGGCTGGCTGCAAGGACACACACACACACACACACACACACACACACACACACACACACACACACACACACACACACACACACACACACACACACACACACACACACACACACACACACACACACACACACACACACACACACACACACACACACACACACACACACACACACACACACACACACACACACAGCTTATTACAGGCAGACAGGCACACAGAGCGGATCTTAATCCCAGGAGAACTGGAGAGTACTCTTACCGAAAACCATGATTTCACATGATTTCCACAGGTTTTGCACGAGTGTTTTTGAAACACTTCACATGTGATGATGTGGATTTTCATATGTGAAATGATCTGAAACCTTGTGTTTTTGGAAGACATCACGTGATCACACAACGTTTCACATGTGGATTCACATTTTCACATGAGATTTCACAGGTGATGCCCTGCAATCAAAAATGTGTCTCTATGATACACACAGAGCATCTGTGGTATGAGATGGAACGGGCTGTTCTCAGCGTGAATGTACCACTGTCAAATATGCATCAATTGCGTGATGCCATCACGTCAGCATGGACCAACATCCGGCTGTTCTGGAGGCAAAGGGGGGTCCAACCCAGTACTAGATGTACCTAATAAACTGTCTGGTGAGTGTATATCCACACACTCTAAAATAAGAGTATGGCTACTGTACAGTGTTTTTCTCTGGTGTACAAGAAGGTCAAAGGTACACATAAGGTATCTTCAGAGGTACACATAGGAACTCACATGGTGGTTTTCGGTACCTTATAGGGTACGGATAATTTAGTATAATGGTACATTTTTCTACCCATTATATAAAATATAATGCTGTGTTCGTAACCATGAGGGAGGTCGAAATTGACCAGTTGTGAAGTCATAAATACAAGTTGGATGCATGCACGTGCTTTGAAATCATTGGGAAACAATAATTTGCTAATGGCCAATAAGCTGTGTCAACCATAAAATGAAATTACAGCCTTCCTACTGTAGGTGACCTCAAAGGTCATCATGTGGGAGTAATGTCAGCAGAAGTCAGCATGTTTCTCAGTCATATGTGGTAAATTCCCACTTGGTAATGAATGCAGCATTAGGTAGGCTCATTAACATATTTACGGGCACGGTCTAAAATATGTTGTATTTGTGCAACCTGTAAGTTGAAATGTTGTACCAGTTTAAGTGGTGTTATTGTTATGTTGATGAACCGTTGTCAGTTCTGCAATCTTTGAAATAATTTGTGACATTCAAGAACTGCACTATAAAGAGCAGAGGTGTGGACTTGAGTCACATGACTTGGACTCGAGTCAGACTCGAGTCACAAATATGATGACTTGCAACTCGACTTTGACTTTAACACCAATGACTCTTAACTTGGACTTGAGCCTTTTGACTCGGACTGACTTGATACCCTCCCCAAGCACAAATATGAAAAATTATGCTATGAAAAAAAGTGTGCAGCGCATCAACTCTTCATTTAACGAATTACAGTTTGGATCGGACAGCAGCCAATCAAATTGTGCCAGCTGAGAAAAAGTTGCGTGCTCCATTCAGATGGAGCCTTTGGAAAGATGATACCCAAAATTATTATTTTTGGATATAAAGACGACTCTGTATCAACAGAAAACGGATTGCAACTTGCAAAACATGCGGGAAGAAAATGACAGACGGAGGCGCAACAACTTCCAACTTTGTTCAACATTTGTAGCTGCACAAAGAGCGGTAAGTCGTGGCTAATATAGCCGACAGCTATATCATTCATAACTTTGCTAGTGTAGCATGTTGGCTAACTTAACGTTAAATCAATGAGCCTCCACACAGTCAGTCAGTGCGGGAACATGATCATTGCACCCAAGATTGAGCTACAACTGGCTAGGCAGTTGGTAGCCTAAATCCTGCCTGATGTTACTGCTGTTCCTAAAGCCATTGACATATTGTATGTTAGCCTACTGTAACCACACACAGTGTGTGTGTGTGTGTTAAGGTTGGGCGATTGTGTACAAGCCTACATCGCACGATAGCGATCCTCGATAGTCAATCGCTATTGAGGATCTTTCTTATGGCTACCCATGTATTTCCATGGAAATATAAAGTTTATTTGGAAAGTAATAAATATATTTTTTAAATCATTCATGATTTGCGTAAATGTAATATTCAAACTATTACTCTTGTTAAAAATATGAAATGGTATTATATTTGGTGAAGAGCACATTATGACTTGTTTAGGACTCGAAACTCAAAGTTTAGGACTTGAGACTTGACTTGAGACTTGTTGGTCTTGACTTGAGACTTGACTCGGACTTGCCTGTCTTGACCTGGGAATTGAGTGAAACAATGACTTTGTCCCACCTCTGGTAAAGAGCTTACTGTGCATGTTCCTGTAGCTTAATGGCAGCTGTTTCACAGGAATTTGGTGTTTACCTTTCAATAACTTAGTGTCAACTAGTTACTGTCAACTAGTTATTGTAAAATTCACAGTAATTCCTCACTGACCTGATGGTCTGGTACCAAAGTGATTATTACAATGACATGGTGACTAGCTATAAATGAAGGCTGCAGAACTGACAGTGTACAAGCTTAATGTTAATGAACAGAGGGAGGACATTCCATTTTATATGAGCCCCACCAGTACATTGCCCCCACCTATCAAAGCTCAGTGACGATCATGACTTACATTCAAAATATTGGGTAGAAAAATACCCCATTGAGTTCATGTGTCCCTGCGAAGTGTGCCTTTGACCATGTACCCCAGGTAATCATACACTTATTTTGTGTTAATATATGTTCCAAGCAATTAGTATGAACCTGGTGGCACTGCCAATCAGAATACAGCAGCATAATGTTATTTTATAGAAATAACACCTTCAAATTGTTGTATATATTTACTTTATTTTACTGCAACTTTAGGCAAAGTGCAGATAGGTATTCTTGCCAATCTCCATGATGTTCCCAGATCTAGTGGAGCAGCATTAACTTAAGGTAACTATCAGGGAAATCCCAAGAGAGGTTGAGTCCCAAGTAAACTGCATACACTAACTAGATGTACTGTATTTTCATCGTAACTAGATAAAACCCTCCAGGGGACCATGACATAATATTCTAAAATCCTACTTGGGGCATCCCTGAAACAAACCAGGAGCTAGACAAAAACTGCAGGGGACCATGACATAATATATTTTTTAAACTACTTGGGGACATCCCTGAAGCAAACCGGGAGCTAGACAAAACCTGCATGGGACCATGACTGTTTAAATTGAATTCATTTCAATTATGCCTTTCATAGTAAAATACTTTAAATTACATTTGACACTTGTGTTTTCACGTGCTCAAATGTTGTCACGTGTAGTGTTATGGTATCACACGTGGAAATGTTGCATTCCCGTTGTCACATTTATTTAACATTTATTCAACAACATCACGTGTTCACGTGAAATTCTTATGGTTTCTCCATACAGGTAAAGATAGCCGGCAAGAACTCGCCAGAGAGTCATGTTATACAGATCAGACTGTACTGTAGTGTCCATCTTTAAAACCACAGTCTGTAAGATGTCCAGTCTTTTCAACCACTCAAATATACCCCTCCATTTGAACTCTCTAGCCAGAGTCATGCTACCAGACCACTTCACCATCTTAGATACCACAGTCTGTCATGTTTCAAGTACATTTAACTCTTGAAATTTGATTTGAAAGAATGTGATTTATAAATACCTTAATGAGATTATTACAACTGTCTAATATCTAATCTAACACCACAATAGCATAGCGTAGCACCCCGTATTATCGGCATATTCAACAGCGTTTACCTATATTACCTTCAACGGTGTTACCTTGTGATCGAGCTATCAATGTTTTGTGATCATTAGTGGTGTAAAAATGATAGCTAACGGGTTAGCAATTAGCATGTTTGACTTATCAGTGGAAATATCGGCTTTTTGATAAGCGGTTTTGCAAAACAAATACAGTATGTCCCGAATTATCAGCATACGGTTGGTCCCCAGTTATTGGCCACCTAATTTTGTTCAAAAAAGAGACACCAACCTCACATTCAAAGTGTTTACTAGACAGTTGACTTGAAGGTAAACAGGCCTTCAAGTAAAAAAATATCTATTTATCATAGCGTAGCCAGGTGCACCCTCCTTGGTTCTTCACCAACATCTTCTTCAGGGTTGTAACCAAATGATGTCTCATGATTTTTTTTTACAGATTAATCTTATGTTTTGAGAAAGTAGATAACAGTTTTAATACTAACATATAAATTAGTATGAATCATTTAGGTAGAAGCTGGATATTAAATGATGTGTGGTCTGTCGTGCAGTCGAATGTTACACTATACAGCATGTCCCACAAAAGGTGAATAAATATAACTTTTTTGAAAAACTCTCCAAACCTAACTTAACTTACATAAACTGCAATGAAAATTGGTGGTCAGCTAGCTAGAAGGTTGTCTTTAGTCGCAAAAAAATTTTTCCAGGCCATTTAAATGTTGAGCTCCAGATGATTTCATCCTCCAACCGCTAGAGAGTGTCCGAAGTTCGGGGGTGTCTGAAGTTGGGGGGAAATTAGCTCCAGTAATGCTGAATAGGGGTGCTGATTCTTTACAGTGTGTTACAGCACTCCCCTTTAGTGCTTTGTTAAATACGCTTTAACTGCTTGTCTGCCCAATCAATGGTGCTGATACTGGGGGTTCCAGAGTCTGTATTCCAAATGGCACCCTATCCCCTATATGGTGCACTACTTTTAAACAGTAGTGCACTCACTACATAGGGTATAGGGTGCCTTTTGGGATTTAGACAGAGAGTTAACGAGTAACCCTGTGAAAGAATACGAAAAGAATGATTTACTTTGTCATATCTCCCTCAATTACCTCATAACTCTGCACATGGACTCGGTACTGGTACCCAGTGTATATAGCCAAGTTATTGTTACTCATTGTATATTTACTCCTCTTTACTCCTCTTGTAATTGTTTCTATATTTAGAATTTATATTTTTCTCTCTGCATTGCTGGTGTAAGTAAGCATTTCATTTGTAGTCTACACCTGTTGTTTATGAATGTGGCAAATAAAACTCTATGTGATTTTGGATTTATCGTCTGTTTTCACACAGGGACCTAACCCGAGCAGCCATTGAAGAGGAGTCAGTTCATATTGGCATTCCTTACAGTCCGTCTCCCTAGAGGAATATCCACCCTGGGTAAACAGAGCCCACACATCAGATGGTGTGGATGATACATGGAAATAGAATTACTAGAATGGTAAATGGTAAAAAAGGAAAAAAAAGAAATTGGTCCACCTATCACAGCACATTGACTTGAATGGGAATTCACGTTCTAGTGATTTTATTTCTATGGTCCAGCATACCTCTGGATTATGGACAGGTCACTGTGAATGACTGGGGAATAATTACATTTTAGCACTCTTTGACACCACCACCACCGACTGAACTACAACACCAGCCAGCTAGGGTCGAGGTCAGCCTCCCGTAAATATCTTCGCACTTGTTAACGTGTCAGGGCCTTAATGCGCCAGCTAACAGCCCACGGGGGACCTATGGAAAAATAAAAATGGGTGGCTTGAACTGTCGAACAGGACTCTGGACCATCGTTATTTTTACAAGTCTTTACGACTCAATTTAGCTGTCAAGATATAAAACAAGCAGGTATCAAGCCTCAAAATAAAAGCGGTCCAGGTCCAAATGAGTTATTGTCAGTGGAGGTCTCCTGTCAATGATCTCTGCATGGGGGTGGAAGGGTGGAGGAGAGGAAGCGGGAGGAGGATGGGAGGGTCGGCTAATCAACGGGTTTATTTAGATCAGCCTTGGCTTCGAATCCTGCAGAAGATCAAAGTCCACTGGGTTATGTGGATGGGGAGATATGGGACTCACCTCTGTTTGTCAAACAGAGAGAGAGAGAGAGAGAGAGAGAGAGAGAGAGAGAGAGAGAGAGAGAGAGAGAGAGAGAGAGAGAGAGAGAGAGAGAGAGAGAGAGAGAGAGAGAGAGAGAGAGGCCCCTTCACTCATTTGCTGGGTTGACATGTTCTAAGGGCTCCAACCAAACACCATCTTCTCCTCCTCCTCAATCTACACCCTAATTATCCAACCGATTTCAATTAAAAACCCACATTTTAAATGCAAATGAACGGACGCTTTAAAAAAAATATGTTTTCCTTTTTCATTTCCCTCCCTGTCTTAATATTCCAAACTGGATATTCCCCTGCTCGGAATTGATTAGGTTTTTGCTTTTCTTTTTTTTAAAGCTGGCTTAAATGGTAGCTTTGCTGCCTGTGTTAATTATTCTCTGATATAGCTTTTATATCACTCCTGATAGCTAATGTTAATGGCACTGTCTCTCCCTTCAGAAAGGCCTTTTCTGCTGTTATTTCAGACCAATTGGAGCGTACTCTAAAGGAAGGGAGGAGACGATCTGTAATTAAAATTCTGTTCAGCATGACAACGCTGTTTCATGGCTCATTTTACACACGTGTGATGAATGCCTAATAAGCATGGTAACTACAATGGGTAAATAGATACCGGTAGTTCTAGGATACAGATTTACTATTATATAGCCACACCTACATTACAGCTCATGCTTATCTATAGTGGATACAGAACTTATGAGGTTGTGTTTACACATGCATCCCAATTCTGACCTTTTCCCACTAATTGTTCATTTGACCAATCAGATCAGCTCGTTTGCCTATAATTGGGCAAAATATCAGAATTGGGATTCTTGTGTAAATGCATTGAAATAATGAATGTGTTTGTTGTTCTGAAAGCTGGACATCTTTAAGGGACCAGTGGTGTGTGAGAGAACTGAGGTGTGTGCGTGCGTGCGTGTGTGTGTGTGCGTGCGTGTGTGTGTGTGTGTGTTTGTGTGTGCATACTGATTATGTGATGTGTTTACACGGTTAGGGGCAGCAGGGAGAGAGATAAACTCCTGGGACGGTGTCCACTGGGCTTGTCAACTAGTGTCACTCACTAATCAATGTATGCTCCTCTGCCTCTGAGCTGGTCTCAACTGAACAAAGACAGCATCCAAGGGACCAGTCCTCTTCAGTATTTAACCTCCACCGTATCCTACCACTCTCTTTTTTCCTCATCAAAGCATTCTGGCTATTTTGTTTCCCAGCTCTGCAGAGAATTATTGCTCATGACAACGATCGCAGAAGTTTTTTTTTCCATCTCCCTCTTGACTCAATGCATGCTGGGATTGTATTACCCTGTGATATTCTACCGCTACCTATTAAATATGCATGAACCCTGGAGATGAAAAATAATTTTGGGAATGCTGCTAGTAGACTGTCTCCCTCTCTTTGAATGTTCAAATATGCCTTCATCGTCTTTTGTATCAAACCTTGAATTCATTCTTTAATTTAGGATGACGGGGTATAACAGAAAGATGGGTAGCATTTTGCTATTGATCTCATTAAAAAAGGAAGAAAGGAAAAAAAGAAAGAGGTCCGGACTTAACCAGATGCAAGAAAACGAGGGGTTTGATCCACCAAATACGAACAACTTTGCCCCAAGCTCCTACCCATGAATATTTAGGAAATGAAATTGGAAACAATAAATGAAATGATGTACCGTATGTATGACGGGTGTAAATGTGGACCACCATAATGTGGTTTAGTGTTTTGCAACATGATCCTCTCCTTTTCTAGCATTGAATTAGATTCATCATACAGAACAGAAATACATGCAATCATCATGCAGTCTGATGTTGACCTCGGGTCCAAAATGTAAACTATTCATGTGGTTGTTTTGTATGTTGATCTGGATAGAGTTAAACCATTTTCTGGACACAGTTTGAGCCCTGCTATGCACCAAAAAGTTATTTCAATCAGGGGTTGGAACAGGATCAGGGGACTGAACTGGAAACTGGAAAATAACCAAACTTTTCTTGCAATAGAATCATAAGAGGGTACAACAGTGATCTATACTGTTCCGGAACAGAACCTTTGTTTTAAAAGCATGGGAATAATAACTTTCAGGGCATTCATTATCAGCCCTACACTTGTCTTTCCGTAACGCAAACAACTATAGCTTGCCCACTCCATAGCCAGCTGATCTATCTGCCCTGATTGGTGAAGTAATTTAATATTGAGCTATTTCAAAGGTTTAAAATGGAACAGAAGGCCTCCTGGGTGGCGCAGTGGTCTAGGGCACTGCATTGTAGTGCTAGCTGTGCCACCAGAGACTCTGGGTTCGTGCCCAGGCTCTGTCACAGCTGGCCGCGACTGGGTGGTCCATGGGGCGACGCACAATTAGCCTAGTGTCTTTAGGGAGGGTTTTGCCGGTAGGAATATCCTTGTCTCATCGCTCACTAGCGACTCCTGTGGCGGGCCGGACGCAGTGCATGCTAACTAGGTGACACATTGTGTTAAGAAGCAGTGCGGCT
Organism: Oncorhynchus gorbuscha; assembly: GCF_021184085.1. Lineage (NCBI taxonomy): Eukaryota > Metazoa > Chordata > Actinopteri > Salmoniformes > Salmonidae > Oncorhynchus > Oncorhynchus gorbuscha. The sequence goes on from NC_060184.1 coordinate 57,890,933, forward strand.
TAGATGGGTTGTGTTTCGGAGGATGCCTGGCTTTTGACCTTTGTCTCTCCCGAGCCCGTACGGGAGTTGTAGCGAAAATTGGATTCCATGAAAAGGAAGTACATTTTTCTTTAAAGGAACAGAGAGGAATGATTAAAAAAACAATACTTTTGGGGGGTTGAATTGGTTCAGAACTTTATTTTGCTGGTCAGAACAGTGGAACGGAATTAATTTTTTTCCAACCCCTGCTTTCAATGGTGATGTCCCACTGAACAGGTAGAGGCTATTGCAATATGGGTCCAGGAAACTGTCCCTAAGTGTAATAAAGGCACCACCTTGGAAGTTGTAGGAACTTAAATGATTGGTTTCCCATTGGTTCTGGGATCGAAGTTCTGGGAAGGTATGTTTTTGATTTCCCATTGGTTCTGAGAACAAAGCCCTATGCTTCCTGACCGGTAAAACATAGATGTTTTAACGTTCTGAGAACGGAAGTGAACAGTTCTGAGAACTTTTTAAAATGGTTCCCTGAAAGTTTTCCTGGGAGGTTTTATTAACTTTGTGAGAAGTGAAATTATATGTTATTTGAAGGTAGGTATTTAAATAAATAACGTTTTGGAGAACATTTTCAATAACACTTTAAATAACACTGCTAGCTTACAGTAGGCTAACTGTTTGACTTCTAAGCACAGACAGGACACATTAATATTCATTTGCTTAGGCATTACTCATGCAAACACATTTTTTTTGTTTGTGGCACAGCGTCAGTGAGATTCAAACCTATGATCTTCTGTTCTCTATCCATGGAATTAATCCACTTCTCCGCCAGGATTGAGCTACTGTAGCATGCCATGTTTTTTTTATTCATACAAATCTGTTAATTTTAGTCTATTCAAACATTCCCCATTTCAAAGTAAACAAGTACTAATTATGACCAGGTGTAGCCAATTAGTGTGCGTGGCCAACACACTTAAACACACTTAACAAGTTAGAGGATAGAGAGAGTTTTGTTGATGCTGTGTTAAACGTTAAATAACATTCTTTGAACGTTCTCTGAACATTACTAAAGTTTGCTTTTGATTTTTATATACATTTTTCTTAACGTTCTCCAAAAAAATGTGAGAACATTACTTTCAATAGAACCACGAGGAAACCTGTTGGAAACACTATGCTGAAGAACTGAAATTCCCACAGTAGAACAACCAGTTGAAGAACGTTCCCTAGAACATGACCAAAATTGAAATTAAATGTAACCATGTTTGAAGATTTAGGAAACGTTCTGTTAAAAGTAATGAAATAGAAAGAAAATAATGTTTTTTTTGTCAAATTCTTTAAATGTGCTGAGAATGTTCTGAAGCCAAGCAACTATCTTGCACCATTCCAAGAAAGTTGTGGGAAGGTTGTATGCAAAATAACCATAGGATAACCACGCTCTCACCAAGCTCTAAGAAACACATGGTTCTCAGAACATTATGTGCTAGCTGGGCAGTTTCCTCTGTCTCTGTCTCATTGAGTTATTGGGCACTCTGTGTTCCCTGTCTCTATCTTTCTCTGAAATGTTGGACATATATACACATTGTTTGTTATATCATTGCTGCTGCTGGCTCTGAAGCCTTCCCGGCTAGCATGTACATTTCTGAGTTCCATGTGTTTCTTACAGCTTGGTGAGAGCCTGGCTGTCCCTTGGTTATTTAGCATACAAATTTCCCACAAAATTCTGGGAATGGCTAAGGATAGTTGCTTGGCTTTGGAACATTCTCAGCACATTTATAGAACTTGACAAAAAAAGCAAAAATGTTTCTTAGCATTGCATTACTTTGACAGAACATTTCCTAAAATGTTCAAACAGGGTCACATTTCATTTACATTTGGATTGTTCTCGGAATGTTCTCCAACTTGTTTTACATTGGGAATGTTCTCAAATAGTTCAGAGAACGTTAAGAAACAACATTCTTCAGAGGGAATTTCAGTACTTCAGCATAATATTATCTGCAGGTTTCCTCATGATTCTATTTCAAGCCATGTTCTCACATTTTTTTCTGAGAATGATAAGAAAACTTTCCCGAAAAACCACAAGAAAACTTTAGTAATGTTCAGAGAACGCTCTACAAATGTTACTTAAAAACATATACATTCCATTCTCATCATCAACAAAACTCTCTCCATCTTCTAACTTCTTACTTGTGTGTTCAGGTGTCCACTAATTGGCCGTACTTGATCTTAATGAATGCTTGTTTCCTTTGAAATGGTGTCTGTTTGAATAGACTAAAATGAACAGCTTTGGCGCAGTGGGCTCATTTCATGAATAGAGAACAGAAGATTATAGGTTTGAATATCACTGATGTCGTGTCACAATAAAAAATAAATGTGTTTGCATGATTAATGCTTATGGAAATGAATTTCCATGTCCATATCGGTGCTTGGAATTGAATTGTTTATACCCAAAACAGGCTAGAAAATGTTATTAAACGTCTTATTGAAACAGTCAGTGAAGGTTTTAAGGAAGTTATTTAAAAACCTTCAAATAACCTATCATTTCTGTTCTCAGTGTTAATAAAACCTCCCAGGAAAAATTCAAGGAACCAGAGTAAAATGTTCTCAAAACCTCCCTGCAACCTCAAAATAAACATATACAGAACAGGTGAAATTTTCACTTCTGTTTTCAGAATGTTCAAAACACTTTTACCGGTCAGGAAATGTATGGCTTCATTCCCACCAACAATGTGAAACCAAAAACATATGTTCCCACAACTTCCAAGGAATCAAATGTGCTAGCTGGGTTCTGTAGGTCAGGAAATGTATGGCTTCATTCCCACCAACAATGTGAAACCAAAAACATATGTTCCCACAACTTCCAAGGAATCAAATGTGCTAGCTGGGTTCTGTAGGTCAGGAAATGTATGGCTTCATTCCCACCAACAATGTGAAACCAAAAACATATGTTCCCACAACTTCCAAGGAATCAAATGTGCTAGCTGGGTTCTGTAGGTCACACACACGATGGTATAGTACAGTAGGACCAGCCTCCCTCCCTCCAGCGTCGACCCACCAGCCCCCTATGGGTGGCATTCATTCACTCCAAACCACATCTGCATAACTGCATCTTTCATGAGCAGTTCAGCCATGCCGAGTCCATATTGTATAGAGAGAGAGCCCAGCAGCCCCAATGAGTCCCCTTTCTACCAGAGAGACAAATCACCATGATCCACACCATCCAAAGACCTGCAGTGGAGAGGAACTGCCTTTTCATGGACAATTAGAAGCCCTTCCGTCTCTTTATCTCCCTGGTGCTGGTTAGTACTGGCAGCTTGTTTGTGGCTGGTCAATATTAGCTGAAGAGGGATGTGGCCACTAGGTAGTGGGCCACCTCAGGGTTCTTATCAACTAAAGTGGTTTTTGATTAGTGTTAATAGGGGAGGCCTTTAATGGCATTTGGCTGCAACACCCAACGCTCATGATTCAAGTCTGCTTTCAACATTGTCATTGTGTGTGTGTGTACTTTGTGTGTGTGGGTGTGTGACTTGAAGCCTTTTGCAAGTCAAGGGAATGTGGACAGCTGCACCATTGAGAGCATCTTGACTAGCTGCATCACTGCTTGGTATGGCCACAGCACCACCCTCAATCGCATGGTGCTACAGAGGGTGGTGCGGACTGCTTCCACACGGCAAGCGGTTCCGGTGCATCAAGTCTGACACCAACAGGCTCCTGGACAGCTTCTATCCCCAAGCTATAAGCCTGCTAAATAGCTAACAAAATGGCTACACGGATTATCGGAGTTGACCCTTGTATTTTATTTGTATTTTTGCACAGTCTTTATGCACACTCACACGCACTGACATTCCAACACAAACATTTCATTTGCTCACACACAAATAACACGCACACACATTTATACTGACTCTACACACACGAACACACTCTCACATACAATCATCATATACGCTGCTGCTACGGTGTTTATCATACATCCTGATGCCTACTGTAGTCACCTTACCCCTATACATATCTACCTCAGTATCCCTGCACATTGTAATTATGGTACAGGAACTGACCCTGTATATAGTTCTTATTATTTCTTATTTCTCATGTTTTTGTTCTTCTACCTTACACTCTTAGAAACAAAAGGTGCTAAGTAGAACCATATATGATTCCTCGGTTTGTCCCCATAGAGAAACACTTTTTGGTTCTGGGTAGAACCCTTTGCAGAGGGTTCTGCCTAGAACCCTCTAGGAACGGTTCCACCAGCCTTATTTGCTTTTAAAATTGTATAATCTATGAGAATACATTATATATATCATAAGGAATTTCTTTGAGGGCCTAGTTACAGTATAACCTAACAGAGTGGTGTTAGGAATCTCCTGGTCTACATGCCACATTAGGCCTGCGAGTCACATTATGCTGGCTTGCAAAGTGATGTGTAATTCGTATTACAATTCCAACAAGTGGAATTGTAAATGACCCACAACCTGCATTCAGTATGACTGCCAGGGTAGGGAAGATAGAACGTTGAGACTGCCTCAATCATCAAATCTGGAACAACCATCTCAGTAATGAGTGCAATATATCCAACAGATTGGATTAGTTCAGAAAACTGTAGGTTATTTATCTTATTTATCTGTATTAACCAATCAATGTAAATGCAAAAACACAAATATTACAGTAAAACTAAACAATTCTGAAAATCTAGCACATGCCGGGAAATATTATATGGTTCTTTGTAGAACCCTTCTTGCCTTCCAAATAATCATTCTTGCGTTCCAAAGAAACATCAAATAACCCGTTCTTCCAAAAACGTTTCTTAGGATGTGAAAGGTTCTAGGTAGAACCCTTTGCCTTACAAGAACCCTTGTCTTCCAAAAAGGATTCTTCTGATCAAAACAGTTCTTGGTGTAACCCTATCCCAACCCTTTTTTTTCTAAGAGTGTATGTTATTTTTAGTACAATACTGAACAAAAATATAAATGGAACATGCAACAATTTCAAAGATTTGACTGAGTTACAGTTCATATAACGAAATCAGTCAATTGAATTAAATAAATGAGGCCCACTCTATGGATTTCACGGCTGGGCAGGGGTGCAGTCATGGGTGGGCCTGGGAGAGCAGAGGCCCACCCACTGGGGAGCCAGGCCCAGCCAATCAGAATACATTTTTCCACACAAAAGGGCTTTATTACATACAGAAATACTCCCAAGCTCTGTTGGACATTCCTGCAGTCAGCATGCTAATTGCCCGCTCCCTCAAAACTTGTGACATCTGTGGCATTGTGTTGTGCAATGAAACAGCACAATCTAAAGTAGCCTTTTTTTGTCCCCAGCACAAGGTGCACCTCTGTAATGATCATGCTGTTTAATCAGCTTCTTGATATGCCACACCTGTCAGGTGGATGGATTATCTTGGCAAAGGATAAATACTCACAAACAGTGATATAAATAAATTTGTATGGAACATTCCAGGGATTTGTTTCCAGGTCATGAAACATGTGACCAACACTTTACATGTTGCGTTTATATTTTTGTTCAGTGTACACTGATATTGATTACTGCATTGTCACGTACTTGTGCACGTGACATTAAAACTTGATTCCGCCCTAGTTTTGGTCTTAAACCTGTTGCCTAATCGATACCCTTTCACTAACGCTTTTAGCTATTCAGAGAATGCTGTTGGTCAGAGGGTATCAGTGTTGCAATACATCCATTGGTTACAATACCAGAGCAGGATCTTTGTCATCTTTTCACAATGTGGGCTGTTTACGTCTGGGACTCTGAGTGGAATGAGGGTTTTCTTGTTGTGCATAGCTTTAGGATGCACTCATAACCCCAGAATGAAACAGGGCCATGGCTCTGACTTCCCAAAATGCCTGGCGTCTGGTAAGCTTGACAGCCGCTTGGCATACTAATGGCAAGTTAATATTATTCTTATGAACTGCGAGTGACTTCACATGTTAGCGAGCACTCTGTCAAATTAATGTCAATTCCATTAATGCTGCCTTCTATTCCTCATCGCATGCGGCGCCGGGTCTCGCTCTCTCGCTCTCACACAGACGCACACGCAAAGTCATGCACAGACCCACACACACAGACATGCGGACGCACACCTGCCCACGCACACGCTCTCACTGGCCCACACACTCGCCCACACACACACACACACAGTTTTGATTCTTCACACAGAGGAAAGGAGAGATGAGACAGAGAGGAAAATGAATGTCCTGAATCATTTATCATTCAGGTCCAAAAGTATAGATGATCCTGCGATGAAAATCTGTCCTGAGAAATGTCAGGATGATATTAACTCCAATACATCAAAGGACAGCTGCAGTCTCTGAGCTGACTGCCAACTAAAGCTCCTCTCCTTTCATTAAATACAGCAATACAACGCCACCGTCAATATCATCTACTCTGTTCTCTCTATCAGTCACATACAGACGAGTAAATAAAGACACAGACTTCAAGTCGCTTTCTTCAAAAGATTAACATTTTAAATGATGCAGAGCGAACATCATTAGCGGCTCCAATACAATTTCTTATATCTGTCCGATGCCACTGAAGTGTGTGTGAGAGAAATGAAAGAAAATTGCTTTTCCATGTAGATTTCTCATATCAATTCTGAGGCAAATGCCACATAATGGAGTGATGAATATGTTAGGGATGAGTGGACAGGTAGCAGGTTAAACAACATAGAGACCAATGTAAAATTACAGCTTTTCATGCCCTCATGGAAGCCCTAATAGCCAAGTGTGATGACCAGTGACCAGTCTCCAGTATCCACTCATTCAGTAAATTGTAAAAATACTCAAATGAGGTTCAACTCACTGCACCTGCCTAAGCCAACACTACACTTCTCTGTGCTCTGTAACATGTTCAATATATCTTTCAACTGGGTCTGAGAACGAGAGCTGTGTGGTTCTAAATAAACCTGCACCACAGTAGTATCATTATTCCAATCCTGCATGGATCCAGAGAACGGAGGAATTGTACTCGTACTTACAATCCATTTCCACAGCTACAGGCAATATGCATGTTCCTTCATGGGGCAGACATTTGTGCTGCAATGTATTAGCCATGCTAGTATTTTTAAATATTAATCTTTCCCATGTCACTTATACATGATTTATCTGAAAGGAAAATATTGTTTTTTTAATAACACAAGCAAAGATTTATTGGCTGTCATTACTCTTGTAATCACAATACCTTTCAAAGTAATCTGTTTTAGCCCCATGGTGGGTAGACTTTATTCACCATTTACAGCGAGAAGAATTCTCTGCCAATATTCCTCATTATCCCTTCAATTCAAGTGTATGAACTTAAAGAGGAAAACATGCTTTTCATCTAGTAAAGGTCAACATAGCAGCCCATTTCAGTGATTCAGTGTCCCATCTTGTAATTGGGCCTTTGGTTAAAGAGAATGCAACATTAAATGAAGACAAAGTTGCGGCTTTGATACATAACTAGAGAGAGGACCCTTCATTTGCAACCTTTAATCAGCCCGATGAGATCAGGTGTGTGTGTGTGTGTGTGTGTGTGTGTGTGTGTGTGTGTGTGTGTGTGTGTGTGTGTGTGTGTGTGTGTGTGTGTGTGTGTGTGTGTGTGTGTGATTTTACAACAGAAAGAGGGGAGAAATGAAAGGTAATGACTATTGATTACCTATGTGCATATGACCCCACAGGCTCTCCCTCTGCATTCTTATAGCAACTCAAATGATTGGAGTTGCTAATTTCGTGATGTAGGAGGGTCAGAGAAGCAATGGGAGAATAATTCCTCCCTCTAACCCGAGCCCCCATCACTGAAGGTGAGGAAAACAATATGATGATGAAAAAGAGAACGCTTTTGTAAGAAAGCATGAGTGACTTATACTGTAGTTTAATGTATCATATTAGTTTGAGTTAAAGCTGATTCCCAAGGGAATAAAGATGGTGGTTATGGGTAGAATTCATAGTTGGTGTTGCTGACTGCTGACTGTCACTTTGCAGTGGTCTTAGCCCTCTGTATACACGCTCACATAACTGCTTATGATTAGCAAAGCAAATCCATTTAGGTGTGAAAAAAATTACCCTATTACATGTATACACATTTAATACACCTCAGGGAACTTGAAATTCCCTTTAAATTAAAAGATAAATTCATTATTATGGTGGCTATGTAGACATACAAATTCAGGCACACGCTTTCATGTCTTTAAAAAAAAATATATATATATTTTTACAAGAGCCCATGCTCTGAAATGGTTCTGAATGGAATAGGTAGAAATTGTAGGGAGCTTGTTGGAAAACGCCTAGTTGGGAAATGTAGCCTCGGCTACACTGCAGGTAATGTTATAGTGAACAGAGACAGTACTTTGCTGCCATCAGGTGGCAAAGAAAATAAAACCAATGAACCCAGCGACGCATCTAATGCATATGGGATCTTATCGATTCATCATCAGGGCCTTATTCATAAAGAGTCTCAGAGTAGGAGTTCTAATCTAGGATCAGTTTTGTCTTTCAGATAGTAATGAATAGATTACATGAACAAGGAGAACCTGATCCTAGATCAGCACTCCTACTCTGAGATACTATATTAATACAGGCCCAGGAAGGTATAATGAAACCCATTGCATAAGGCTTTTAAAATGACTTTTTAGTATGTTTGAGTAAATACACAAGTATGTGACCATTAATACAACAAATGCAACAACTTCAATTCCTTTGTATTTCCATGTTTAATAATGTTTATTGTGTGGGGAATATTGGCCTTACACATTTAAATGAATGGTGCATTACATTTGACTCCTACTTTAAGTAGTGTCTAAATAGTAGTTGTATAATATATCCATGTTTCAAGCAAATTAATATGACGTTAAAACAAAAACAAAACATTTGTGATGTGAAACTCACAGCCAATATCAGCATTGTATTTCATTCAGTCTTACAGGTACGTAAATATGGCCAGTAACTTCACACTGGCAGATCTACCGTATGGTGTTACCTATTCTCAGACGGGTTAGTCTTGGGAACAGACGCCAGGGTGTCAGAGGAGGAAGGAGAAAGTACAGTTCAACACAAAGGGTCACTGATTGACAACACAGCCACAGTGACTGACAAGGGCAGGGGACAGACACGACGACTGAGTTGTCGCACAGAAATAGAAATTGCCAGTGGTCTGAGGGGGTATGGGTTGTTGGAGCAGGCGGGTCAGTGTGAAAACAGACAGAAGCACTGGAGTTAGGCTGGAGAGCTCTCAATGGTGACAGACAGACATTCCTAGTCCTACTGTATACGGCGGTTTGTAAATAAAACAAAAAAAGGAGGGACTTTTACAATGGGGACAAATGAAAGACAGACAGAAAAATAAACTGTGTGACTGATAACTGACCAACAGAGGACGCTGCTATTGGTTGTTGCTAGTTGGTACTCTTTTACGCAGACAGCCCCCTGTTCTAAAGGGGACAATCAGACAGACCAATGACAACAGATGCTCACATGGCCCCGGAGGGGTCCGACTCCTTGGGCTGGATGTTGCGGACCACGTGCTCCAGCTGGCCAGAGTCAGACACGTCATAGCTGGTCTTGTACTTGGCCAGGATCTTCATCAGGGGGCGGAGCTTCAGCCACCACTGTTCCTTAGGGATCCTGTGGCTGCAGGGGGACAGACAGAGAGGGAGAGATTGTACAGTTGAAGTCGGAAGTTTACAGACACCTTAGCCAAATACATTTAAACTCAAGTTTTTCACAATTCCTGACATTTAATCCCAGTAAAAAATCCCTGTTTTAGGTCAGTTAGGATCAACACTTTATTGTAAGAATGTGAAATGTCAGAATAATAGTAGAGATAATTATTTATTTCAGCTTTTATTTCTTTCACCACATTCCCAGTGGGTCAGAAGTTTACATGCACTCAATTAGTATTTGGTAGCATTGCCATTAAATTGTTTAACTTGGGTCAAACGTTTTGGGTAGCCTTCCCACAAGCTTCCCATAATAAGTTGGGTGAATTTTGGCCCATTTCTCCTGACAGAGCTGGTGTAAATGAGTCAGGTTTGTAGGACTTAAGGTGTAGGTGTTACTGTCAGGGGGTGCTGTACAGTGACAAAAGCTGTCAGAGGTAAAGTGACCTACACAAAGTCAGTTTCATCCTTCAGCTGTACGACGGGCTGGAAGACCAGGGCCCTGCGACGCATCCCCAACAGACAGCACGTGTCTTCTGTGTTGGCAAACACTCTCCCTACAAAACAACAGTCAGCAGTCACACACTCATCCATGGTTTATATGCCACTTCACGGTTATGGTCCAAGTTTCCAGTACATTATTATGGTAATGGTTGTTAAGTCAACTTCCTACAATTGGAATGTCACTACACTGTCAACATGGATCTAGGATAATGTTTGAATGGGAAAGGGGAATACTGTTCTAATTTAGGTTTGCCAGAAGGAAACATGTCTTGCAACAGTGTGCTGAATAAGAGCAAACCAAAGAAAAATACACAGATCCAGAAATTATATCAAAATATAATACCTGCTCTAGTTTTCTTTAACAGAACCTCCAACTGCTACAAACACCAACTGAACTCTATTTGAGACATGTAACACTACAAGGGCATGATGGGTAAAGGGACATGGAACTAGATCTAATGAAATAGATGGTCATGGAGCCAGTGTCAATTCATTAAGTAATTTACCTTCATCTTATGTCATCCATGTGCACAACAAATAAGACAAAAGACAAAGAAGAATGTAATGTTTTAACGTTAGCCTTAATCAAGAAACTAGTATAGTACTTATTTTACTATATATTTACTTAGTAAATAAGTCATATAAAAAAATGTACATGATGTGGTATGCACTTATAGTGCAGTATAAGCGCAATTGTCACATTTATTATGGAATAGTTACTTGCAATTTCATCATGCAAAGTGTTCAACATAGCCCTTACACATTATATTAAATAACAAATACGCAAATGAAACCGGAGGGAATTTGAAATCTGCTGTGTGATGGATGCATTGTGAACAAAACGACCAAAAACACCCAAAAAGTTATTGAAGGACTCCATGACAGATCCAGGTAAAGGTGCTGCATCACGATCACAATCTTCTCTGAGGACACTAGGAATCTACTGGCATGACTACAGTCTTTACTACTGTACCTTGTCTGAAGGTCTCGTTCATTTTCTTGGTGAGCCATAGCATGGCTTTGGCCGAGATCTTTGTCCCAAAGTTGCGGTCGAAAGGAGATGGTGCCCCTCCCTTTCAAAACAATCACAACAGCTGTCACTATATTCTCCTCTTCTCAAAAGTAGTGCACATTATAGGAAATAGGGATCTGTTTTGGACACAACCACAGAGTATTCTACGGTTACCTACCTGCTGCATGTGTCCTAGTACATTCTTCCTGCAGTCGAACACTCCTCTCCCTTCCTCAGAGTACAGCTGGTAGATGAAGTCTGTCGTGTAGTTCTCGTTGCTGTTCTCATTTCTGCCACACCAAAATGAGAAGGAGGGAGTGAGTGAGTGAGAGAGGGATTGAATGAGACGGTGCGTGAGTGGATACATCCCAATGATCTCTCCTTTCTCCCAAAGTGTACACTTTTCTCTTGCTGCGTTACCTGAGGACCAATCCTCTTTGAATGGCTCCCTTCATCTTCTCTGTCAGATGCTCAACGTTGGACTGAAACAAAACATGCTACGAGTCAGTGTTCCTTCTCTTGACCAGCAAAAAGCATAACTGCACCTTGAAAACATTGATCTATATTGGGCACAAATCCATTCTGTTCCACTTACACATGCTCTACTATAATACTGCACTGCTCGCCAAATAGACTCCAGTGCTTCTGCAACTTGAGTATCTTACCTAAACAACAGTCTCTGCAAAGGCAGATGGTCATAACCTGATGTTAGCTGTTATAACTGCTTAGGACATATTCCATTTACAGTATGTCATGGTTATGAGGCTGCTATGAGGGTTCAAGTTGAAGGTTTGGGAGAGGTTTTCCTGAATTAACTTGCACATATATTCCTGTTTGTTTAAGTGTGCGTTTGTCTCACCTGAAGGTCCCTGATGTCAAAGGGCTCTTCGTAGATGTAGGCAGCGTCCGCCCCAGCAGCCAACCCCCCGACACTGGCCAGGTACCCACAGTACCCTCCCATGGTCTCAATGATGAACACACGCCGCTTGGTCCCGCTGGCAGACTGTTTGATGCGGTCGCATGTCTGACACACACACACACACACTCACAGAGTTAGACAGACGCCGACAGCATTAGTCGGGAGATCAAGTGAACAAACACACCATTCCAGGCAGACTACTGCCACCACAGAGGGTGCTAAAAACATGTGAACTCATTTTCTTTCTCATTCTGTGTCTTACATAATAAGTTGAGAATTCCTGGATTGCTCACGACACGCTATGTTTCCATATCTGAAGTGAATACGTCAACCCAGGCTTCGTGATAGTACATCCCTCATCATAGCGTTACTCCGCCCTACTCATAGCAGACAACCATAAAGCATTCTGATTCTGCCGCAGGTCATTGAGTGGTTATGATACCACGACACGGCTTGCTTGCTATACTAAGCACACACAGGCCCGTTCGTTCTAAAACGTTCTATTCACCAAAAGACTGTAGACCTGTAGAAGGCTAAAAAAAAGTATATACTGTTTAGTGGTAAACGTGTTACAGTACATGCAGTGTGTGATACTGTCTAAACATTGCACATCTAAATGTTGTGATATTTTGTAACAAGAGGTAAAACATCTAGAAGAGAGATTTCAATCGATAAGTCATCAAAGTAGTGTGATCTTAGCGGGGGTTTGTCCCTTACCTCCACGATGGAATTGAGGGCTGTGTCTGCCCCAATACTAAGGTCAGTGCCAGGCACATTGTTACTAATGGTGGCAGGCAGCATACACATGGGGATGCAAAACTCCTCATAGCTGGACCGAGCCTCATACAGCTGCAGAAGACACTCAAGCGCCTGAAGCAGTAGGCAGTAGTACAACACGCATTAGACAACCAGGGGGAGACTTCTGACTGAGAGACGGTCGAACACACCTCTCGGAGACACTGATCGAGTGTACCCTGCTATTCCGGGCTCTTTCCGTGTGATAGCAGCTATGGCTTCCCATTGGCAGAGAGGGGGAGGGTGGGGAACGGAGGGAGGAAAGAGAGAGGGAAGGATGGAAGGAAAAGGCTAAGGTAAGGAGCTGGGAGAGGAGGTAGGGAGGTGAGAGGAGGGGGTAGAGAGGTTGGAGGGTTGAAAAAAGAAGCGATTCATCTGATTGAGAGGCAGAGAGGTCTGTTTGGGTTTCGCAGCTCAATGCAGCTGGTGACACTGCCTACAGTACCTCAGCCAATAGAAAACGGTGGCTGGAGGCGGGGCACACAGGTGGCAGGACAAGCACGGGTCAAGTCCACAAACAGAGGATGAGGATGATGACCGAGGGGGGACGGAGATGAAGGAGGAAGAGATGTCGGTCAATTTGTAGCCCAGACTGGACCTCTGCCTTGTCGTTTCACAACATGCTGTTTGGACTGCATACAACAACGTTGCGATGTTGTGCCTAACTGCTGTATACAATCCTTTAAAAAGATGACTCTTGTACAGTAACTCTTTCACAAGGACCTTTGTAAAAAAATAAACAAACTGGACTAGATTCTGGTGGATGAATAATCACTAAAGTATATAACCGTGTGCTAAAAAAAAGTGCTAAAAAAAGAACTGTTCACCATTTTGCTGTAATCTTTACACAAAACACTTACTAAGGGATCGTTCTAAAAAAAAAACGTTTTATGCAAACTTAGCAATAGCACACACGTAGTATCAATGTGAGAGCTTCAACAGCTATTAACTACTTAGCTACCACAACCTAACAACTACAGCATGTTAGTTTGTGCCTTTTAGAGGGTAAAAGAGCATTCTATTAAACACTAAGCAGTGTAAAGCCTGAACGTTGTTGACCGTTGGTCTTTGTTAATGAGGTAGGTACACACACAGTCAAGGGGCAGGCTGGAGCAAACATGGTGGCCACCACGACACATAGGTACGGTCAAAGCATGCCTCCATGTCATTACGCACTTACCTGGGAGTGCTAGGGACAACTCGGCTTTGGTTTACCAGCCATCCAATTTCCCCTCTGGGGATCAATAATGTTTATTCAAATTCAAACTATGTGTAATGAATGTTTATCTGTTAGTTATAAACTGAGGGAAATATTTAGCCAACATTCACTGCATGGTTGTTAATTTCAGAAACGGTGTTATTGAATCAATTGTTACATTTAGTCAAATTTAGTACAGTAGATAAAATAAAACATGTTCCTATTCAGGTCCAAAACCTTTTGCCCTGTCAACTGTATCAATGCAAATGTTGGCCAGGATAGCTGATCGTGATAGCTGATTTGCTGATGCTGGTAAATGGAAGGCCGAGGGGGTTGGTCCAGGTCAGCGTTGCCCCTTTATGTGATTGGCTGAGCCTACCAGGAAGTAGGTGTGGCTATCTCTTTTTTTCCCAGCCTCGCTTACATCAGTGATGGCGTTCAGAGCTGTGTCAGCGCCAATGCTGAGGTCTGAACCCGGCACATTGTTGGAGACAGTGGCTGGCACCATGACCATGGGCACACAGAACTCGTCATATTTCCCACGGGCTTCTAACAATTCCATGAGTCCCAGGTAGGCCTGCAGGGCAGAGCCAGAGCCAGGGGTTTTAGTTACGAGATGGTGCTGATAAAGCAGACTGACAGTCAGGGAGGAGGAGACATGAAAGGATGCCAAGGGGAGAGCCAAGTCTATCACAACGGACAGCAGCGTGAAACAGACAGGTACCACTCCAGACATACACACACAGTGTTCCTACACATGTGTGCATACACGCGCACAGGCACACACACACAAACTCAATTGAACACACTCTTACATACACATATATAGAAAGCTGGTGAGCCTAGTGCACAGGTGTGCGTGAAATGACGTGTGACTTAATGTGCATTCTGTGTTTTCCAGTGGGACCAAATTATCACTTATCTTTTAAGTTTCAGACCGTTGGTTCACTATTCATTTGAATGTTTTCGATGCCTCAACTAAAGGATCTATTCTAGGTTTTGAACTGAAATCAAAAACTGAACAATGAACCAACTGGTTTTTTTTCGAATTCTTAAATTGAACTGATTATTCATTTACTTATGCACTTGATGCAACAACAAGTACCAAATGTGCATGGCTATGCATTAAAGCAGGTGGGTACGAGCCAACGCTACAAAGAAGCAGATTGATGGAAAGGGTTGGCAAAATCAACATAACAATGTTTTCTATGATGAACTCACAATATAAACATTACAAAGTTATATATTAGTTATATATACATATTAATACTTTACATCTACAGTATAATACATGTGAATGATTCATTTGAATCATGAATTTAATTACAAATACAGAGTACCAGTCGAAAGTTTGGACACACCTACTCATTCAAGGGTTTTTCTTTATTTTTTACATCGTTGTAGAATAGTGAAGACATCAAAACTATGAAATAACACATATGGAATCATGTAGTAACCAAAAAAATCTAAATACATTTCATATTTTTTTGTATTGATGACAGCTTTGCACACCCTTGGCATTCTCTCAATCAGCTTCACGAGGAATGCTTTTCCAGCAGTCTTGAAGTAGTTCCCACATATGCTGAGCACTTGTTGGCTGCTTTTCCTTCACTCTATGGTCCAATTTATCCCAAACCATCTCAATTGGGTTTAGTTCAGGTGATTGTGGAGGCCAAGTAATCTGATGCAGCACTCCATATCTCTCATTCTTGGTCAAATAGCCCTTACACGGCCTGGAGGTGTGTTGGGTCATTGTCCTGTTGAAATACAAATGATAGCGCAAACCAGATGGGATAACCAGATGGGATGGCGTATAGCTGCAGAATGCTGTGGTAGCAATGCTGGTTAAGTGTGCCTTGATTTCTAAATAAATCACTGACAGTGTCACCAGCAATGCACCCCCACACCATCACACCTCCTCCTCCATGCTTCACGGTGGGAACCACACATGTGGAGATCATCCGTTCACCTACTCTGCGTCTCACAAAGACACTGCGGCTGGAACCAAAAATCTCCAATTTGGATTCATCAGACCAAAGGACAGAATTCCACTGGTCTAACGTCAATTGCTTGTGTTTCTTGGCCCAAGCATCTCTTGGGCCAAGCGTCTCTTCTTCTTGTTGGTGTCCTTTAGTAGTGGTTTCTTTGCAACAATTTGACCATGAAAGCCTGATTCACGCAGTCTCCTCTGAACAGTTGATGCTGAGATGTGTCTGTTACTTAAACTCTGTGAAGCATTTATTTGGGCTGCAATCTGAGGTGCATGTCAAGTAACTCTAATAAACTTTCCCTCTGCAGCAGAGGTAACTCTGGGTCTTCCTTTCCTATGGCGGTCCTCGTGAGAGCCAGTTTCCTCATAGCGCTTGGTGGTTTTTGCAACTGCACTTGAAGAAACTTTAAAAGTTCTTGAAATTTTCCGGATTGACTGACCTTGATGTCTTAAAGTAATGATGGACTGTCATTTCTCTTTGCTTATTTGAGCAGTTCTTTCCATAGTATGGACTTGGTCTTTAACCAAATAGGGCTATCTTCTGTATACCACCCCTACCTTGTCACAACACAACTGATTGGCTCAAACGCATTAAGGAAAGAAATTCCACAAATGTACTTTTAACAAGGCACATCGGTTAATTGAAACGCATTCCTGGTGACTACCTCATGAAGCTGCTTGAGAGAATGCCAAGAGTGTGCAAAGCTGTTATCAAGGCAAAGGGTGGCTACTTTGAAGAATCTCAAATGTAAAATATATTTTGATTCGTTTAACACTTTTTTGGTTACTACATGAATCCATATGTGTTATTTCATAGTTTTGATGTCTTCACGATTATTCTACAACGTAGAAAATAATGCAAATAAAGAAACTCTTGAATGAGTAGGTGTGTCCAAACGTTTGACTGGTACTGTATATATTGTAAAATACATGAAAAATGTGTAAAAAAAATCACATCTAACACAAAGCTCGAAATTCAGGAAATAATCATTTCTACTATATAGCAAAAACAACAGGCGTCAACATACCTCGAATCCTCCGATAACTAACAATGCATTTATGTTATGTGCTCGCATCTGCTCAGCAATTTTTTCAACGTGCTTTGCAGGGAGAGTTCTGGAAAAAGAAAATAGGATAAAGCAACAGAAGAGTTAGACAGTTTTACATTTAGTGTGTGGGGTGGGGAGGAGACCCTACCTGTGTACTGTAAAAAAGTATTGCACTTCAGCATGGTTTTGAGGCACAGTCGATGCCACCCTGGGCTACGGGCCAGAAGGTCGAGGGTTCACTGACCACCACAGTCGAGTTCACGTTTCCTGCCCGGCTCATTACACTACGATCAGAGCTGGCTGCAGACAATAATCAGCTAGGGGGAATCCGTTTTTCTACATTTTGATGCTATATTTATAATTATATAAAATAAATGCAATGATTTTCCACCAGAGGGTTTCTGTGCCAATGCACCACACACAACCAATAAGCGACGCATAACTGTGTACCGATTACCGACTCCGAGCGCTTCATCACAGTTTGTATTTTCAACACCACAATCAAATGCAGTATGACAATCTCGACTTACAGAAAACACATACCTCTCTACTCAGTGTCAAAGGCTTGGCAAACTCTGAATGTTATTCACCTTTCTGGTGTTTTGTAACAGATGTTTGTTTCCATTCATCGAATGGCCGGTGTGCAGTTTGGATGCAGAAATGATATTAGAACGGAGTCGAATGTGCGCCGGTAGTCTACAGCCTCACCAGCTTGAAACATTATGACTGGTTGCGTTTATGCCACACAAAAAAAAAAGTCATACATTTTAAAAGTTAAAGATGTGCTATGCAGAAATCGCTCAGCCGTTTCCTGGTTGCTAAAGTTGTAATAGTTTGTCTAATTCCAGTTTGTGACAAAACAAGCAAGTATAGTGTAGATAATCATTGTACCATCTAAACTGCTGTGAAATATATTTTCCAAAACGCAAACAAATTGTATTTTTGGCTGTTTGAAGCTGGTGTACAAAACCAAAAGACGCACAAACTAAACTTAAACACGGGAGGCATATAATAGCGCACATTGAACATATCTAGCGCTTCTTAGAATTGCTTTCAATGCAAATGACATATATATAACTCATATTTCTATGAGAATTTGGTCTGATTACTAGCATCTATTGACTTGCAATGTCCGATAAACAGAATGTCTAAATCAATTTAAAGTATGTACAAATTGAGTTTTACAGCAACAATTCAAAAGGAAGGCTACAGCCCCCGACATTTTTTTTTACTGTTTGCGATTCACAATGTATTATTTTGATTCCCATCATTCGATTCACGGGATATAACCAAACCCCAACTGCATGCACATCAAAGAATTGTTTAAAAAAAATACTTTCATAAAAATGTCTTTTTTTTTTTTTTTACTATTTTGAGAAATGTGAAGAGGGCCATCCGTTGCATATCAAATGAAATGTGTATGGCCTAAGCAAGATCAATACGGGAGCTTTTTGAGCTGTGTGTCTCATGTGTTTACTGTTCTTTCATGCGCAATGACGCACCAGCCTCTCTGCTGCCTATCAGCTACTCTTCTATGTTTTTCTTGTGGATTCATATTGAACATTTGTGCAGATTTGAATGACTTTCTATGCGATGTGACTGCTAGTTAACCTATTGCAGATCTGGACAAACGATCCACCTACCGCTATTGTCACTAAGCATCGAGGGCAGGATAGAGTTGACTGTATAGTAAGCGTACAGAAAAGCGCAGCACATAAGGGAAGTACCAAAACACCTTGATAGGGGAAATTTGGCTATATGGAAGAAATGATATAGCTTCTCTAAATGCTGTATTATAAACTATTATAATATTATAATCAAGTGAGTGATATTATATCAAATAAGTTTGCATTTGGGATGGAGACTTTACCGTTTTGTTCCCAACAGAGATCCACCTTGCCCTGTCCATCCTCCGACATCTGCCCATTTGATCTCTTTTATCTGAAGGGACAAAAACACAATCAAAACAAACCAAATCACATTTTATTGGTCACATCCACGTTTAGCAGATGGTGTTGCCGGATGTAGCGAAATGCTTGAGAAAATATTGTAGCCTACTGTAACTTGTATTGGTTGCCCTTACAGTTGCTTGCGAAAGTATTCACCCCCTTGGCATTCTTCCTATTTTGTTGCCTTACAACCTGGAATTAACATGGCTTTTTGGGGGTGTTGTATTGATTTACACAACATGCCTACCACTATTTATTGTTTGTGAAACAAACAAGAAATAAGACAAAAAAAACAGAAAACTTGAGCGTGCATAACTATTAACCCCCCAAAGTCAATACTTTGTAGAGCCACCTTTTGCAGCAATTACAGCTGCAAGTCTCTTGGGGTATGTCTCTATAAGCTTGGCACATCTAGCCACTGGTATTTTTGCCCATTCTTCAAGGCAAAACTGCTCCAGCTCCTTCAAGTTGGATGGGTTCTGCTAGAGTACAGCAATCTTTAAGTCATCCCACAGATTCTCAATTGGATTGAGGTCTGGGCTTTGACTAGGCCATTCCAAGACTTTTAAATGTTTCCCCTTAAACCACTCGAGTCTTGCTTTATCAGTATGCTTAGGGTCATTGTCCTGAAGGAAGGTGAACCTCCATCCCAGTCTCAAATCTCTCGAAGACAAACAGGTTTCCCTCAAAGTATTTCCCTGTATTTAGCAAAATTCCTCCTTGCTGAGCGGCCTTTCTCAGGTTATAAAAATATATATATAAAAAAAATATATGCCATTTAGCAGACGCTTTTATCCAAAGCGACTTACAGTCATGTGTGCATACATTCTACGTATGGGTGGTCCCGGGAATTGAACCCACTACCCTGGCATTACAAGCGCCATGCTCTACCAACTGAGCTATAGGACCTGTTTTTACTGTGGATATAGATACTTTTGTACCCGTTTCCTCCAGCATCTTCACAAGGTCCTTTGCTGTTGTTCTGGGATTGATTAGCACTTTTCGCACCAAAGTATGTTCATCTCTTGGAGACAGAACGCGTCTCCTTCCTGAGCGTTATGAAATCATGTGAAATAATCTGTCTGTAAACAATTGTTGAGAAAATGACTTGTGTCATGCATAAAGTAGACGTCCTAACCGACTTGCCAAAACTATAGTTTGTTCACAAGAAATTTGTGGAGTGGTTGAAAAACAAGTTTTAATGACTCCAACATTAGTGTATGCAAACTTCCGACTTCAACCGTAGCTGCACATAACCCTCTCTAAGAAACCTGTGCATAGCTGTCTAAGAGACCTAGCAGGGGATTCTAAACTCACCAGTGATTATTGTCAAATACAGCTATCTAGGGACTACTGGGCAGGTGCTTCAAATCCATGTACTGAACTGTTCGTGTTACCGCAGTGAGTTTAGATCCAACTAAAGCTGAGACTGAGAATTTCTAGTTCAGTACCAGTAGGGAAAGACCAGTAGAACTAGATGTACAAGATACATCATGGTCTTTCATTGGAATGAATCCTCTTTTATAAACGAATGGCACAGGGGGACAATCACAAAACAAGCCTACTCCAGTGAAGTATTTGTATTCCACGTCAGCCATGTCACGTGGCCCCCTGTTGGTGCAGAATGGTACTGCTCTTACCTGGGAGGGGAAGTGACATCATTGACCAAGTAATTGATTTACAGTAATCTGGTCAGATCATCCTACTGCTTGTACTCTCTATCAATCACCTCAACATTAACGGCCATGGAGTCAGTGGACGGCTAAAGGTGACATGGCTGTTCAACTGTCAGCTAGACTGTCAGCTAATCTAATCTAGAGTACATTATTGTAAGTGAATCTCTGAGTCTGTGTGGCATCTTCTAATCCATATGTGTTATGAATTGTTAGAAGAACATAAGAATGCAACTTGTTTTGTCTGTTTATGATTACCTGTCCCTTGTAGAATCCCTCGAAGCCATCGTTGACAGCGAACATCTTGTGTCCCTCAGAGATGCCCACCCTGACGGCAGAGCGGACAGCAGCGTTCATGCCCGCTGCGGGGGCTCCCACATTCAGCACAGCAATGTTGAAGTTACTCTGCAGGGACAAGGGGAACAGGATACACCATTACCAAAACTGTCAACTGAATATATATATACAATACAGCTATATATTTAACTTTTAAGCAGGGGGTAACAGAGCTAGGTTGGGAAGGGGGAAAGGGGCAACAGAGCTGGGCAGGGAGATAATTGTTTTCTGGCCCTATGCATACATGTTAAGGCTAGGTCATAGGCATACCCCCTGCTAGCTCAGACAGAGATAGACCACGCTGACACATTAGAAACATGTTAGAAGAGGCAACACTGATGAAAAACATTCTCAACGTTGGAAAATGAACTTGGAGTGTAAGTCGTGTGCAAAATAAACATCCTTCCTGTTATAGATTTTACAGGAATATGGGGAGGGGAAACTTGAGCAAACATAAAACAATGTTGAACTCATGACCTGTGATTGACTTACATGTGGGAGTTCTGATTCTAGTTTACGGTGAGCCAGGAGCTTGTATGTCTTCAGATTGTTTTCAAAACTCCTGCAATCAGACAAAAAAGGGAAAGATGTCTTACAATGTAGATATGACACAAATACAAAGGAACAGAAATCCACTTAGGCACGTTAGCACTAAGTGAGACCAAAATGAATGATAGAATAGGGCCCTACAGCCCGGTTCAATTGATCCTAGCATTCTGTTAATAAGTGGAGCCGGGAGTGATTCATGACCACGTGACCAGGAACACCTCTAGGTTCGGCAGTAGTTTCAGGCTATAACTAGGGTCCAGAGTGTTTCCTAGCCAGATCAGGTGGTCAAGAAAATCTCCTGTCCCTAATAATAACAAGCTCCTCAACATTAACCCACTACTTTTATACTGTAAATGGGGAAACAATGTCCTAACTGGTGAAGAGGATGTCCCTCAGTGAACTCCAATCATTCCAAACTGGGTGACCCTGACGTAATATAGTGATTTACTGCCTGACCAGGTCCTTTCATGCTGGCTGCTGCTCTCTCTGTGTATGTATGTGTGTGTGTGTGTCAGTGGCCCAGTAGGTCACGTGTTAAGAGGCCTACTAACATCAGCACGAGAAACGGGTCACTGTCCCTAATATTTCACACTGGGCTCGTGGTTGTGGATGTAGCTGTACAAAGCCACTGCAGTGGTTGGTGACGTGGCTGTACCTGCCGCGCAGCTTCACAGCCTCTTCAAACTTCTTCTCATCCATGGCTTTCTGCACCTCTTGAGTCTGGTGAACCAAAGCAGATTCATATTTGCATGCAAATTAGCAGACGCTTTTATTCCGAGTGACTTATACATTTTTTCTAATGTGTATGTGATTCCTGCCTTAGTAGGACATCAAGTCGATGCAATCTAATGGTAGGTATCTAGGTAAGATCCGAAGGGTTTGCAGTGCAGTCATTGAGAGCTGCTCTGTGAAAGCAACCGGCAGCCACATGCCTTGGATAGCGATTAACCAAAAAAACACCTCGCTCAGAGAACAAAACAACATTCACCATTCACCCACTTGATGCACTTATATTTCCCATCAGGCAATTCTCTCATTCCTCCATGTGTGTTTGTGAGTGTGAGGGTGTGTGTGCACGCGAGTAGCAAGCTGCCTTGTCCTGGCTACAGTACTCTTGTCTACCTACCATCTGTACACACTCCATGAGAGGCAGTCTCACCGCCTGGTTTCCACACAGAGAGACCACACAGGCCGGTGTATTCGCTGTAGTCTCCAACAGGGCAATGACAGCCTCCACACCCATACGACTGGCCTGGAGGGAACACACAGCCACACATAATAAAGATAGGAAAGATGCCACAGGCAGAAATGTTTCTCCAGAGCAATGTACAATACACTGAGTGCATGTTAGTACATGTACAGAATGTGATCCCTGTTGGAATTCAACCCAAGACATTGGCAATGCTAGGTTAATGCTCTTAGCAACTGAGCCAAACGGGACCACATTAAACATATACTGACATCTCTTCCCTCTTTGCCTGAGCTCACACAGGGATTATCGCCGTCCCTCTCTCCGTTTCCCTCACTCTCCCTCTTGTTTTCATGCTCTCTTGCTTCCTCTTTTCATGTGTTGTATTTCAGAGGATGTAGGCAAACTGGAAGAGCTTGCCAGCCCTGGATTTCTCCCACTCTCTATGATAGACCAGTACGCCGAGATCAACACATGTGCCATGTCCTCAAATCTGTTAATGTGCTTAGCCTAAAAGCAGCAGTTGTTTCCTCCCCAGGCCTAGTGAGTGCATGTCTTCCACACGATTAATCTCGTGGGACTGCTGTACACTACTAGCCTGGTCCCGGGTCTGTTTGTACTGCCCTGTCAGCTTTTATGGTCATTTTGTCACGCCAAGCATGGGAGTTGGCAAAACAGCACAAACATATCTGGGACCAGGCTAGTACACGATTGCAGATGTGGGGTAACGGCCAGGAATGTGGTCAGAATACGGTCAGAATACCTACCAGGATACGGTCGAAGGCAGAGGGGGTTCCTCCTCTCTGGACGTGGCCCAGGATTGTCACACGGGTGTCAAACCCCAGGCATCTGACAACAAGCTGGGACAACAGGAACCATATTTTAGCTAGATTGAGGTGGTTTTAACGGCACTCTTTTAAAGTCTGTCTTATAGTAATGGTATAGGAGTAATGGTCATGCGATACACTCATGCAAATGTTAGCTCTAATACTAGGCTAAATACTGAAGCAGGTGTTGTTGTATCTTTACGTACTGCAAGTAAACTATCAGATATTATTTGACCTAATATATTCTAGACATACACATTTGTACTAAACACGGAGAAAATACTCCCACAAGCTGAAGAGTTGAGCAAAGGGAAAACACAATGCACATGCAACCCATCCTCTGTATTCCAGTCATGTTTGTGGGGTCTTTACAAGATGCACAGATCCCAAGCTTAAAAAAGGGTTGACTTTCAAAATGTGACACAAATAAATAAATAAGACATTCAAGCACACGCTGGATTAAATGCTTTGCCTCAATTCCTGAGGGCCTGGAATGAAATGGTAATATGCTGTGTCATATTGTGCTAGATTATAAAAGGACTTCATTTTCGAAATGATTAACCATGCAACTCAATTATTTTCCATTTATAGTGTATTTGACAGCGGAAGTACTGATGCGTTTTGTACAAAATGTACCCCTTTACAACGCGTTCCATAGGCCTGGCTAGACATGTACAGCAGGTTAATAAAATATATCTGCTAAAGCTGTCACACAGCAAATTAAGAAGGTAGAGGGGGAAAGCAGGTTATCAGCTGTAAAGTCACTTTGAGGCCACTCAGGAAGCAGTCTTACCGCAGGGTGTGTGTGTGTGCACGTCAGAGCATTCAAACCAGAGTGCACAGTCAGCGAGTGAAGCCACACCAAGGGCAGCACGGTAGCGATAGAGGCCTAGCAGGAGCTGTCTGCTATAGGTCTAAGTTGCTGTACTTACATCCTTGACATGGTCTGTCGTTATGGGCTTGTTGTTACAATCAATTGCCCCCTCGGCTACTATTATGATATTCAGCCTTTTCATTCCTGCCCGGTTCTATATGAGGGAGGGGGTGGAAGACACATGACAGAAACTAAAACAGAGGTTTGACATGGGCTCGCAAAAGACGGAGGGCCAGACAGTGAAAACATTGTCCATGGACCAGAGAGCAAGTGTTGATTCTTGACAGCTTATTAACCAAAAAATGCTCACAAATCTCTTTGTTTGAACATGTCCTTAATATCACATCATTTACTAACTTGGTGTCGACACATAATACTCTGCTCGTTTGCCAGTGGACTATTTTGACACTGTTGGGCCTACGTACTTTTGGTTTTGGCCCTGTAACACGCTAAGGTACTCACGTCCTTGACAACACTACCGGTTATAGCTTTCCCATGTCTGTCAATGGCTCCCTCAGCCACTATGATTATGTTCAACCTTGAACCCCTGGAGCGAGTCTGGACCATAACATTTTATTTCCAAACAGAAAACAGCACAATAACACACAGGTAAATGACCGTAACATGACCAAATAACTGCCGATCAGATCAAATAACTACAGATCAGATCAAATAACTACAGATCGGACCAAATAATTGCAGATCAGATCGTATCGCAATGTCAGCTTCATGTGACATTGAACTGAACTTGTTCCCATTCTTGGTTAAGCTAACTTCATTTTATTCTAGAAGTAATCATTTATTGTAAATTGTTCAATATAAACAACAACGAAACAGAGTGAATTGGATAGTGAACGAGCATGAATTATTACAGTGAGTAAGTGTTGTGAGGTTAAAGGGTTAATACGTTACCGCAGATAGCTTCTGACACATCTTCTCCTCCCAGCCGTCCTCGGGCGGCATCTCAGGAATCAGCACCCAGTCAGCACCACACGCCAGGGCACTCACTAAAGCCAGGTATCTGGAGACAGACACACAAGTCAGACAACAGCACCCAGTCAGCACCACACGCCAGGGCCCTCACTAAAGCCAGGTATCTGGAGACAGACACACAAGTCAGACAACAGCACCCAGTCAGCACCACACGCCAGGGCACTCACTAAAGCCAGGTATCTGGAGACAGACACACAAGTCAGACAACAGCACCCAGTCAGCACCACACGCCAGGGCACTCACTAAAGCCAGGTATCTGGAGACGCACACACAAGTCAGACAACAGCACCCAGTCAGCACCACACGCCAGGGCACTCACTAAAGCCAGGTATCTGGAGACGCGCACACAGACACACAAAGACGCACACACAAGTCAGACAACAGCACCCAGTCAGCACCACACGCCAGGGCACTCACTAAAGCCAGGTATCTGAAGACGGACACACAGACACACACACAAGTCAGACAACAGCACCCATCGGCCCCACAGGACGGATCTGAACTCACACACAAGGTCACACATAAGGTGTGTAGGCATATCCGTTTTTAAATACGTTTAAAAGTCTGTGTCTGTCTTACCCACAATGCCTGCCCATGACCTCCAGCACAAATGTCCTCTGGTGGCTGAAAGAGAGATGAGCAAGTGAGAAGATGACATTTGAGAGAATCATATGCACACAGACAAAGTAAAAACCCAAACAACATTTGCTAAAGCTACTACTGCTAACCTCTGTGCGGTGGTCATGATTGCATCCACCACCTCTATGATCCTGTGCAGGGCAGAGTCCGTCCCGATTGTCATGTCGGTGCCACAGAAGTCGTTGTCGATAGACCCCACCATCCCGACGATGTGCAGGGCTGAATACTTCTGGACAGCATCTTCATCAATCAACCCTGTGGCAAAGTTTAAGAACAATGCAATTATACTTTTGTGACTAAGACTGAAATTTATTCCAAGATCCCTGACTCTTCAATGTGAGGTGGGATTTGCCATAACTTCTAAGCAGAAAGGTTAACTTGACATTGGACCTTCATTCTAAGTGAGGATAGGAAACATCCAACACGGGTACACAATGAGAAACTAAGACCAATTCATTCTCAAATAAAAACCATGTCAGAGGACAGAGTTTTTGTCTTCCCGGACAAATCCTTTCAGATGAAAAACATTTGGGGATTTATTATCCTGTTCTAGCAGCAAGCTCACAATGGATTACCTCATCTGCAAATACACTTTTAAGACTGTTCAGCTTACCACAATACCAATCTTGACATTTCCACTTGTTTTCAGTGTCAATATGTCACCCTGTCAGTATGACCTCTCTCTTTTACAGCCCCATACCTTTCTCTAAGCTCTCTTTCAATGACCCCTACATCATGCTCCTGTCTGTCCCGGCAGCAAACAAACCCTTCTGCAGTACACTTTTCTCTCTGCAATCCCTTTCTCTCGTACTTCTCTCCTGTCCCCGCTTGAAGTGCCAGTCCCCACCTTGCAATCTTTCCAAATCTTCGATCCCTAACCCCTCTCCTGTCCCCGGTAGAAACAAAACCAGCCCCATTCCCCACCCTGCTGGACCAGTTCCTCCAGCAGTCCGCTCCACTCCTCTCTGAAGAGGTTGGCCCCAGTCAGGCTGCCGTCCCCTCCGATCACACACAGGTTGGTGATGCCACGCTGCACCAGGTTGTGGGCTGCCTTCAGACGCCCCTCGTGGGACCGGAACTCCTTGCACCGGGCACTGCCAATGACAGTGCCACCCTGGCATGGTGGCATTACACAAACATTGAAGTGGATGTAAAATACAGCGCAGATGCAAGATGCCTACTCACACCAATCAATTATAGCTCTGTCTATGTCTACTGGTTTTGTAAATAGGCTACTGTGATTCAGTGTGTGGTCATCTACTTCTGTCCTACATGGATGGTACAGTACTCACCATTTGTAACATGCTGGAGACACTTTCCCATGATGCCTCCTTTATGTTCTCTTCTCCACCATCTACCATACCCTGATATCCCTGTAGAGACAACACAGATGTCACGAAGTACACACGCACACACACGCACAGGCACGCACACTTCCTAGGCTTAACAACCCCCCACTATCTGTAATATCTGGACTGGCATGCAGCTTGTATATCAATCATTATCGTCACGTGTTACCCCTGCACAGAATCAAATTCGAAATGTCCAAGTCCAAGACTAAGCAGTGCTCTAAAAAAAAAATATTGGTAGCCTTGGGTAGCAATGCGTTTTGTGATTTCAAGTTAAGTCCGATTTTTGGAACTAATTTAGCAATCACATCATGTTTTGCTTGAATTACCTTTTTTAATTGGTCCCCGAACCCATAGGAGGACATTTTCAAATATATAAAAGCCTCCTTCATTTTTTTTACCTGTAAAACTTCCACTGTCAAGTTGTCAACTTGACTTTGAACTTATACTGTCCTACAAGAGTTGCTGAATTTCCTGTTCACCCTCACAGGTGAGTTGAAATGATACAATGCACCAACTTTATCAAATAATTCAACAAATGTAACAACAACCAGAGCATAGGCCTACTGACAAGAAACGATACACATGTAATAACTTTGCTTAGGCCTAATGACAAGAAACGATACACATGTAATAACTTTGCTTAGGCCTAATGACAAGAAACGATACACATGTAATAACTTTGCTTAGGCCTAATGACAAGAAACGATACACATGTAATAACTTTGCTTAGGCCTAATGACAAGAAACGATACACATGTAATAACTTTGCTTAGGCCTAATGACAAGAAACGATACACATGTAATAACTTTGCTTAGGCCGACTGACAAGAAACGACACACATGTAATAACTTTGCTTAGGCCGACTGACAAGAAATGACACACATGTAATAACTTTGCTTAGGCCTACGGACAAGAAACGACACACATGTAATAACTTTGCTTAGGCCTACGGACAAGAAACGACACACATGTAATAACTTTGCTTAGGCCGACTGACAAGAAACGACACACATGTAATAACTTTGCTTAGGCCGACTGACAAGAAACGACACACATGTAATAACTTTGCTTAGGCCTACGGACAAGAAATGACACACATGTAATAACTTTGCTTAGGCCTACGGACAAGAAACGATACACATGTAATAACTTTGCTTAGGCCTACGGACAAGAAACGACACACATGTAATAACTTTGCTTAGGCCTACGGACAAGAAACGACACACATGTAATAACTTTGCTTAGGCCTACTGACAAGAAACGACACACATGTAATAACTTTGCTTAGGCCGACTGACAAGAAACGACACACATGTAATAACTTTGCTTAGGCCGACTGACAAGAAACGACACACATGTAATAACTTTGCTTAGGCCTACGGACAAGAAACGACACACATGTAATAACTTTGCTTAGGCCTACGGACAAGAAAAGACACACATGTAATAACTTTTCTTAGGCCGACTGACAAGAAACGATACACATGTAATAACTTTGCTTAGGCCTACGGACAAGAAACGACACACATGTAATAACTTTGCTTAGGCCTACGGACAAGAAACGACACACATGTAATAACTTTGCTTAGGCCTACGGACAAGAAACGACACACATGTAATAACTTTGCTTAGGCCTACGGACAAGAAACGACACACATGTAATAACTTTGCTTAGGCCGACTGACAAGAAACGACACACATGTAATAACTTTGCTTAGGCCGACTGACAAGAAACGACACACATGTAATAACTTTGCTTAGGCCTACGGACAAGAAACGACACACATGTAATAACTTTGCTTAGGCCTACGGACAAGAAACGATACACATGTAATAACTTTGCTTAGGCCTACGGACAAGAAACGACACACATGTAATAACTTTGCTTAGGCCTACGGACAAGAAACGACACACATGTAATAACTTTGCTTAGGCCTACTGACAAGAAACGACACACATGTAATAACTTTGCTTAGGCCGACTGACAAGAAACGACACACATGTAATAACTTTGCTTAGGCCGACTGACAAGAAACGACACACATGTAATAACTTTGCTTAGGCCGACTGACAAGAAACGACACACATGTAATAACTTTGCTTAGGCCGACTGACAAGAAACGACACACATGTAATAACTTTGCCGACTGACAAGAAACGATACACATGTAATAACTTTGCTTAGGCCTGTAATAACTTTGGACACAAGAAACGACACACATGTAATAACTTTGCTTAGGCCTACGGACAAGAAACGACACACATGTAATAACTTTGCTTAGGCCTACGGACAAGAAACGACACACATGTAATAACTTTGCTCAGGCTACTCCAAATGGCACAAACATCATTTTGCCATTCAATGTTTATCTGAGTGAATATTCTTCCGAGGCGGACTGGTGCTACCAAATGAAAAAACTCCAGGCCGCACAGACTACCAATGCTTATAGGAGCATAGCCTATGCAACCAGAATGGTCGCAATTTAAACCAAAGAGCTATAAAACAAATATGTCCTACTGTGTATCAGGTCTTTGGCATTCACGTCCTGTTTAAACGGACACGGAAGCCAAACAGATTACCTGAGCAGACCCGAAAGGGAAACAACATGTGATCTGTCGACGAATGCCTTTAGTCGTTGATATAAAAGTGTAGGCCACCATGGACACAAATGACAGAATGAGCAGGCATTTTAGGCCCTGGCCTGCTCAGGAAGTGAGCTGCATAGAGGCTTAACATGTCATAATTCATTCAACATATGCATCATCATAAGATCAGAGGCGTAATCGAAACCCGGCCCATTTGTCAGCGTGTAGGCTATATGTGAAATAGATGGTCTGGTCCCATCCAGATGTTAGAATATGTAACACAAACATTGCCATGCACTGTAGCCTACTGTAGGCATGTATCCTTGTGTTTGTAATTCAGCTTCCACATGATGGATGCAAGAGCTGGTCAAATGTTGGGTGGTAGCCTCTAATCGGCTGATTTTGAGAAGATTCCAAATGTTGATCAGTCATCCTATATTTGTCTACATACAAAACCACCCTGGATGGTAGGAACATACTCAGCTCAGTAAGGTGTTTACAAAGTGTTTTGTCCCGGGAATAAAACTCCAGATAAATACAGAGTGCTCCTTGTCTTGCTTCGCCCGGATAGTCCCACCTGTTGACGTATCCTTGGGTAAGGAAGGATTTTTATTGTTTGTAAAGTAGTGCTGTGTGTACAGAGTGTCTAGACTCACCTCGCGAATGAAGTAAACTTTGGCTCCCACATAGATTCCCATTCGAACGACTGCCCGGACAGCAGCATTCATTCCTGGCCAACAGAAAACTTCACTTGAATAAAGGCATTTTTCAAATAATAACATTTGAATACTGCTTAAGACTCCTGTAGCGATGGGTCCTACATAGTCTAATTAAATCAACAAGAGAACATATGGCCAAAGCACATGAGTCCTGTGCTGAATAGCTCAACATGTAATGTCATGCCCCCTTTCAGGCCGAAGTCTGAATCTTTTATCACCATAAGAAAGAGCCTCGCTTCCAAAAAAATACCAACACTGTGCAGTCCGCTTCCACTGCAGGACTCCCAGTCTCCCACTGCCATGTTCAGTTGCCTTGGGGAGAATTGTAAAGATGGTGGTTCTGTGCCTACAATTCTAATGTCAGGTTAACCAACTGTAGCTTCTTAGACAGTAGGAATAATGATTCGTGTGCTTTAGACCAGGCAGATCCGTGGAACTTGGCTGACGAGGCCAAGGCGTTTATAAACGATCTGATAAACGTTTGGTTTCACAGTGTAATAGTTGCTAGGCTAAGCTGTTACTAAGCAACACACTTCTGAGATTGACCATCAGGAGGATATGAAAGAAAGAAAGAAAGCAAGCAAGCAGGGGAGAAAAGAATAATAAGAACTGGTACAGGCTTCTCTAAATGAACCTCGTAGGACCGAGCCTACATTGAGTGTGTTATAAAAGCTATTACATAATGACAAATCCATAGTTCTTCATCCATAATCATGGTAAAGGGATCATCAGATGCCACTTTACAAGTCAAGTGATCATCGCTGTTCTGTTGGCGTAACTACATGAATATGAATGGCATCATTATATTCGTATTACCTCTTGTAAACGATCTGATTATGAGTGCGGCAGAGCCAGAGAGAACATATGGGTATTGTAAGCTATAAGTCTGACGGACTCATCCCACTGGGCACAAACAGGTTGAATCAACGTTGTGCCCATGTCATTTCAACAACGACAAAAATGTAAGGTGATGACGTTGAATCAACGTCCAAAACGGATTTGCAAAAAGTAATCAATGTAAGGGACTGTTTTCTTTTTTTCTCCCAACATTTAATCTAACTCCAATGATATTTTGAAATGTTTTGTTGATTTCACATTTAGTTGACAACTCAACCGAATTTAAATCAACTGGCATCTGTGCCCAGTGCGACTTCTTTCTGAAGCTGACATTCTTGTTGTTGATTTCAGTCGGCCTGAATGCTCTCTGATCCTCCAGATGAGTACTACAGTAGTTGTACTTTCTGAGGCCCAAGACTTATGTTTGGGGCCTAACAGAGGCTGAGCAGTAAGGCCTGCAGCTACAGTGAACCCTGCAGCTCAGTGAGGCAGACAACATTGCCTTGGCATTATAAAGCCTCCCACAGGGGATCGATCAGTGTAATCCTGGCCATTCCTGGCTGAGTCAAAGGCATCTTGACTGCACTGTAAGACTTTTCAATATTAAAACACTGTAGAATGCACAGTAAAATTCATTATGGGTAAAATACTCAAATGTCTGATATTAATTGGAATAAATAACAGAATTTCAGTATTTCTTTACAGTATGCCTAATGTAGATTCAAATGTTCCGTTTCAGGCACAAACCTAATGCAGCCGGGAGAGACGCATAAAGCTCAGATTATTAGCAACAACGACAAAAAAATGAAGAAAAAAATAATCACGCTGATAACAATTGTAATGATTAGGCTTCGCTCTACCGTAGCCTCTGGGTACAGTAGCCACCGTGAATAAAAGCGCAGAATCGTGACTGTTAGGTTTGCACCATTTATACAGAGCAAATGGCTTGTTTCTTGCCCAAACAGTTAAAAAAATATATTTTTTATTCTATATATTTTTTTATTGAATATTTGAAACATACAATATACTTGCAGTGAAGCAGCTCAACAACTACATCAACAGACCAACAGACTCCCATTCAGAGCGACACACAAAACTATCCATGGTCAATGCCCTGCTCAATGGCACGTTGACCAATCTACCACCAGGCCTAAAAATGTGAACCCGAACCCTCCAAGATCCCCCCCCTCCACAGTTCCCCAAATGCTGTCCCTCAACCATTCAAGACCCCTCCCACAGGCCCCCAAGAAGAAAAATAAAAAATATAATTAATTCCATTCCCCATCCCCAATAACCCCCCAATGCACCAACAACCAAGACAATGAACTAAAGAGAAAAAAGGAAAAGACAGAAGAAAACAGTAAACAACAATACAAAAAAATAATCAAACAAAATAATACATTTTAAACAAAGGACATCAATGACAACTAAAATAATAACAGCAATGCCAACTGTATAGGTTTGTGTGCATGTCTGGCACTATTACATGTATGTGTGTGTTCTTGTATGTGTTTATTTGAATGAGAGTGTGTATATGCATGTGTACAAACACCTACACGGCATCAGCCTCAGGCAAACTGGCATTAGTTGCATCAGTGTCATTCAAATGTACTTTTTATTATGTTTTATTTTGACTTTTTTTTAGGGAAGTTGAGAATTCAAGCAGCTTTTCGCAGCTTTTTGTTAAAAATCGCGCAACATTTCAGCGCCCTGCTATTCATGCCAGGAATATAGTATATGCATATGATTAGTATGTGTGGATAGAAAACACTCAGACGTTTCTAAAACTGGTTAAATCACGGCTGTGACTATAACAGAACGTGCGTTTCATCGAAAAGTGCAGGAAAATCTGATCACTGAAAATGGAAATATATATCCATGCGCGACTTGAACCCATTGATAAAGGTGAACCACATTTAATGGGGCTGAGCTTGCAATTACCTACAGCTTCCACACGTTGTCTAGAGTCTTGTCATTTGCCTAGGCTTTGTTTCTTGGTCAAACCGAATCAAGGGAACCGATTCCCTCTGGTCTCCGACCGGATGTTTTGGTTGAGATTTCTTCGGTCAGTATTTCATGAATGACACCTATAGAATTGACATCGCCTCGTGATAAATTGTATCACGTATTAACGTGTACTAATACCTAAAGTTGCATTACAAAAGTATTTCGAAGTGTTTTGTGAAAGTTTATCGTCGACTTTTTTCATTTAAAAAAATGACGTTATGTTCTAAAACGCTATTTTTTTCCGTTGTTCACACAGTGTTCATAGATCGATATCTAGGCTATATATGTACCGATTTAATCAAAAAAAGACCCAAAATTATGTTTTTGGGACATCTAGGAGTGCCAAGAAAGAAGCTCGTCAAAGGTAATGAATGTTTTATATTTTATTTCTGCATTTTGAGTAGCCCCCGGCTATCGCAAAATCTGTCGTTAGGTGACGTTGAAGTATTTTGGGGGATACATGCTATCAGATAATAGCTTCTCATGCTTTCGCCGAAAAGCATTTTACAAATCTGACTTGGTGGATAGATTCACAACGAGTGTAGCTTTAATTCAGTACATTGTATGTGCATTTTAATGAAAGTTTGAGTTTTATCAAAAACTATACGTGGCGCACTTGAAATTTCCGCTGATTTATGTTCCCACCTCGGAACCACGGCCCTAACAAGTAAAATAATAACAGCAATGCCAACTGTATAGGTTTGTGTGCATGTCTGGCACTATTACATGTATGTGTGTGTTCTTGTATGTGTTTATTTGAATGAGAGTGTGTATATGCATGTGTACAAACACCTACACGGCATCAGCCTCAGGCAAACTGGCATTAGTTGCATCAGTGTCATTCAAATGTACTTTTTATTATGTTTTATTTTGACCTTTAAAAAAAAAAAAACATTCATCTTTGACCATCATTCTATCTCCCACACAGCAACTCCTCTCCCACTTGTCTCCAATTCCACAAACCAACCCTCAGCTTCCCTCAGCCCATCCCATCTATCTCTGCTGGCCACCCACTTTGGGTTTCTACGCCACACATATCTCTCAACTATGCAGTGATGTTTAATGTACAATTTCAATCTATCTAATCGAATAGAATCCACAGATTGTGAGTTGAAGAAAAATACTTTAAATAAGAGTAGTTGTAAGTCGCTCTGGATAAGAGCGTCTGCTAAATGACTTAAATGTAAATGTAAATTAGTAATTGACTGACCCGGTCTCTCTAGATCTCCTAACAGTACTATTTCTAGGGTCAATTTTAGATCAATGCTATGCATTTTCAGCCATTCCTGAACCTGAGACCAGAAACAGGCTACCTGAGGGCAATACCAAAATAAATGGTCTATTGATTCTGTATCCTCACAACAAAATCTGCAGAGCTTCAATGATTTTATGCCCCAAATATTCAACATTTTGTTGGTGTCAAGGATTCTATATAATAATTTTAGTCTTGAATCTTGCGTTGTTTTTAAAAATATAAACTCACACACCCTGTACCATGGAATCGGTACATCAAAAAACTCTTCCCAACTATTTTGCAATCTGTATGGCAGTTGTCCATCCTGGTCCTCAAATGAAACTGGTATACTTTCCTATTTTATTCCTCTGACAGTTTTGATCCTTTATATTGGGCAGACAGACCAGTTCCCTAAGAAGATATTACCCATATTACCAGCTGTCACACCCTGACCTGAGTATTCTTTGTTCTCTTTATTGTTTTGGTTAGGTCAGGGTGTGATATGGGTGATGTATGTGTTTTTTGTACTGTCTAGGGGTTTTGTAGGTTTATGGGTTTGTTTACCATCTAGGTGTTTATATATGTCTATGGTTGCCTAGATTGGTTCTCAATTAGAGGCAGGTGTTTATCGTTGTCTCTGATTGGGCACCATATTTAGGCAGCCATCTTCTTTGGGTATTTCGTGGGTTACTGTCTATGTCTAGTTGCCTGTGTCTGCACGAGTATTATTATAGCGTCACGTTCGGTTTGTTGTTTTGTATAGTTAAGTGTTCTTCGTCTTCATTAAAAGTATGTATTCATCTTTCACCTTGGTCTTCTCACTACGACAAACATGACAGAATAACCCACCTTAAAAGGACCAAGCAGTGTGATTGGGAGGAACAGCGCTTAATGGAGAGCTGGACCCGGGAGAATTACGAATAGGTAACAACCTGGGAGGAGATTGAGAGTTGGTCGATCGATCCAGGGAGAGTGCCAGAGCCTGCATGGGATTCTTTGGAACAGTGCGAGGAGGGATACAGGAGAATGGAGGAACGGCGACGACATAAGGGTACACGGCTAGCACGGAAGCCCGAGAGGCAGCCCCAAGAATAATTCTTGGGGGTGGCAAACGAGGAGATTGGCTAAGTCAGGTAGGAGACCTGAGCCAACTCCTTGTTCTTACCGTGGGGAGCGTGTAACTGGTCAGGCACCGTGTTATGCAGAGATGCGCACGGTCTCTCCAGTGCGCATTTCTAGCCCGGTGCGCTATATGCCAGCTCCTCGCATTGGCCGGGCTAGAATGAGCATCCAGCCAGGGCGGGCTGTGTCAGCTTTACACTCCAGACCTCCAGTACGCCTCCACAGCCCAGTACGTGCTGTGCCTGCTCCCCGCACTCGCCCTGAAGTGCGTGTCTCCAGCCCGGTACCACCAGTGCCGACACCACGCACCAGACCTATAGTGTGCCTCGGCAGTCCAGTACTCCCTGTTCCTGCTCCTCACACTGAGGTGTATGTCCTCGGCCCAGTACCACCAGTGACGGCACCACGCACCAGGCCTACAGTGCGCGTCGCCAGTCCTGAGCGTCCGGCGACAGTACCCAGTCCAGAGCGTCTGGCGACTGTACCCAGTCCAGAGCGTCTGGCGACAGTACCCAGTCCAGAGCGTCTGGCGACAGTACCCGGTCCAGAGCGTCTGGCGACAGTACCCAATCCTGAGCGTCCGGCGACAGTACCCAGTCCGGAGCGTCCGGCGACAGTACCCAGTCCGGAGCGTCCGGCGAGAGTACCCAGTCCGGAGCGTCCGGCGAGAGTACCCAGTCCAGAGCGTCCGGCGACAGTACCCAGTCCGGAGCGTCCGGCGACAGTCAACAGACCGGAACCTCCTAGGACGGGCCGCAGACCGGAACCTACCATGACGGGTCGCAGTCCGGAACCTACCAGTCCGGATACGCCAGAGTCTCCATCCAGTCCGTATCTGCCAGAGTCTCCGTCCAGTCCGGATCCGCCAGAGCCTTCAGCTGGCCAGGAGCCGCCAGAGCCGTCAGCCAACCAGGATCTGCCGATGACGCCCGTCACGCCGGCGATGCTGGAATCTCCCTCCTGTCGGGAGTGGCCAGAGCCGCTCCTTAGTTCAGTGACGCCCTCTACGATGATCTTCAGTCCGGGGCCCGCTGTGAGGATCCAAGTCCTGCACCTGAGCCGCCGCCGTGAAAAAGGCCCACCCGGACCCTCCCCTTTAGATTAGGTTTTGCGGCTGGAGTCCGCACCTGTGTGGGGGGGGGGTACTGTCACGCCCTGACCTGAGTATTCTCCGTTTTCTTTATTGTTTTGGTTAGGTCAGGGTGTGACATGGGTGATGTATGTGTTTTTTGTACTGTCTAGTGGTTTTGTAGGTTTATGGGGTTGTTTACCATCTAGGTGTTTATATAAGTCTATGGTTGCCTAGATTGGTTCTCAATTAGAGACAGGTGTTTATCATTGTCTCTGATTTGGAACCATATTCTTTGGGAATTTCGTGGGTTATTGTCTGTCTAGTTGCCTGTGTCTGCACTAGTATTATTATAGCTTCACGTTCGGTTTGTTGTTTTGTATAGTTTGTAAAGTGTTCTTCGTCTTCATTAAGTATGTATTCATCTTACGCTGCGCCTTGGTCTACTCCATACGGCGATCGTGACACCAGCGAATCATTTTTTCTATCTACACTATTAAAACATGTTGTTTTTACAGTATTATACAATAAAACAGCAACATACCATATTAATTATTTACAGTAAATTACTGTAAATACCATGCACTCTGGGTGATTTTAGGCATACTTTGTGATTTTAGGCATACTTTGTAAATCATACTGTAAATCCCAATTACACATTGGTTT
Source organism: Oncorhynchus gorbuscha (assembly GCF_021184085.1). Lineage (NCBI taxonomy): Eukaryota > Metazoa > Chordata > Actinopteri > Salmoniformes > Salmonidae > Oncorhynchus > Oncorhynchus gorbuscha. The sequence goes on from NC_060184.1 coordinate 57,928,641, forward strand.
AACAGTAGATTCCTTTAAAGAAGTACTGTATTTCAAATGGTACTGTAATTCCACCCCACAGAATACAGTACCGTACCATAGTTTTGGAGTGCCAAAAACCTTTTGACCACTAGTGAGTGCATGGTATTGTTTCTGACTTATTGACATATTTTGAGGCATGCCTTTTAAGAGGCTACCAATGTCACTGATATGTGGTAGTAGTGCCCCAACAATTAAATGTGTAAAGGGGGCAGATTGGAGTGGCAGCAAGTCTCAAACCTTGAATGGTTGAGTATTTGCCAAGTCCTTGGTCTGTTTTGAAAGTCGTTAAGGTTTCTAGAAGTGGAAGTGGTTCATACATATTTGGTATATACTGTATAGATAGTGCTGTATTGTAGAAAACAATTTTTTCTCATTGTAAAACATTTTACAGCAACCCTGCTGTGGAGCAAAACTACAGTATTTAACTGGCAACTCTGCCGCCAATATAATGCTGTACATTAACAGGGACAATTTTTACAGTGATGACCATCATATTGTATCCTGCAGTGGGTAAGGGCATTTTGTCATCATTGTAGGGGTGTGTGGGCAAGTGCATTTCAAATAGATACCGCAGTGCAATGTGATGGACCATGTGGAATATAGATAGGCTTCCAACCATGGCTCATAAGTCAATATTGCTGCAGTAGACCTATAGTAATAAAGTTATATTTTGAGGAAAGGCCTACTGCAGAAATCTTGAAAGTGGTTCTGCTTTCTCTATGATTCAAACAAGTCGTTTGAGCTGATTCCCACTGCTTATTCCTCTTTTGAAAAGCATGTACACTTGCTGAAATAATTACAGTACAGCTGGTATGGCCCTATTTTGACTAAGGCACAAGTCACATTCATAAAGTGACAGTAGGCAGCATACGACAATGGGATTCCTCTGACGCTGCCTGCAGGTCCTCACGTAGGCAACACAAGGGCTAGGGCATCCCTGAAGCTTATAGCAGTCCCATAACTTATTTCAATTACATTCTCGTTCATAATAACCATAATAGTGAACGTCTGCTTTTCAGAGATAGATATGTATTACATTTCAAAATGATGAAGATAGCAGCATGAACACTATCGTTTTTTGTGACTTCCTGGTTGGGAGGAGTCGTCGTGAACATTCATCCTCACTAATTCCTTTATCAACCCGATGTTATAATGTGGCATATTACTATGAAGCATACCAGTATTATTAAAGGACAAATGCTACAATACGTGATCACACGAACAGAACGAAACTCCGCAATGCAGTGGCAAGAATTCGAAAAATTAAATCACCTCTCCTCTCTCCACACTTCGACCCGGTGTCATCGTTTATGTTAATGTTGTGGAAAATCAATACAAATCAGATGATTGACCTGATAATCGAATAGACGTCGAGCTATTTGGCTATGTCGGCATTTGTGTTTCACCTTGACGGGAGCCTGCAGCTAGCCTAGTGGTGAGAAAATGCTCCATATGTGGGTAATCGGAGCTAGCTAACCACCGAAATGCTAAATGCGCCTGTGATATCTGCTACTGTAACATTACTTCAAAGAATTGCTATTTTTATTGAAACATGGTGTCAAGGCTAGTTGATTCAATATACGATGTAACAATGTGTTTCTTTTCTGTTCAAATTGGTGCTTTCCGCCCTCTGCGGGCCTCTCCACTGATACAATGTCATAGCATACAATCTCTTGCGCTGTCATCTGTCACAGTACCTTGAGCATCCCCTCCGCTAGTCAGCACTGCGATGGATTTCCCTGCTCCCGACAGACTCTCAAAGAATCTCTTGCTTTGGTTGTCTGGCTGTGCCATTTTGGCGGCTTTCACTTCTTCTTATGAATAAATTGGTAGTTGTACAGTTATATTTAAAACAGTATAAATTGTGCCGCTGATGGAGGGCTAAAATTGCTGTACACCCCCCTTTCCTCTCTTCCTTCCCGTGCCCGCTATTCTCCCACTGTCTGTTCCGCATGTACTCTAGTAAGCGATTTGCATAGAGTACAAGTTGGCGATAAAATTGACATAATCGTCAGCAAATGAACTTTCGCTTCACGTAGACCTTTCCGTATTTGGACCAATCGGAGACTTGTGGGTGGGCAGATTAGGTGATGGAATGGGAGGTACCTATGAGCAGTACACGAGTAGGCCAACCTGACTGTAAAACCACTGTATGTGGCAGTACATTGAATAGGCCTAATCACATTTTAATGGCTGCTAACATTGAATGCATAAAGGCTGACCATAAAAGACAGGCCACTTCATGAGTTCGGTGCATTGTATAGGATCTATGTTATTGAAAACTCAAAACTGTTGTGCAAAAAAATCGATCTACTCTGCAGATACCTGAGATGCTTTCATATTTAAAAGCTACCACTGATATTTACATTCAGATTGCCTGACTCGCTCTCTATCTCTCTCTGTCTCTCTCCGCGTGTGTGTGTGTGTGTGTGTGTGTGTGTGTGTGTGTGTGTGTGTGTGTGTGTGTGTGTGTGTGTGTGTGTGTGTGTGTGTGTGTGTGTGTGTGTGTGTGCGTGCGTGCGTGCGTGCGTGTGCGTGTGTGCGTGCGTGCGTGTGTGTGTGTGTGTGTGTGTGTGTGTGTGTGTGTGTGTGTGTGCGTGTGCGTGTGCGTGCGTGAGTGTGTGTGTGTTATTTATTTGTAGTGGTGCACCCGTCATAGAAAGGTAGATCTATGTGATGCATTCCATCAGGGTGGCTTTGCAGTTTGGAATGAACCCTCATATTTCCACACTGACCAGTTTAAACTGTCATTCTGATATTGTATATTATTCTATATAAAGTAAGACAACATTCATGCCACTATAAAAAAAAATGTATGCGATAAATTTGGCAAAATATTTGCACCCTCTAGTGGGATGTTTGTTCAAAATACATTGTCGCCATCTGGTGGCCCAATGCACAAACTAACAAGGATATCAAAGAACAGTTTCATAACAAACTCCAATAAATGATTGCCTACCTCCAACATTTAAATCCATGTATTTTTATTTGATAAATAGGCATGTATTTCCCCTTTTGTGATGGAGGAAATTCTTCAGTTTGTTAAAGCATGCAGTCACTGGCTCATGGTCAGCATTTGAATGGAGTTGTGCCACTGCCTATGGTCGGAATACATATGAGTTATAAGTAAATCAAAAAACACACGTGGAAAACTAAAATGTGAATATGATATTAGCAATACAGGTGAAAGCTTGTTGTAGCCACTCACACAAGATGTTAGCCTATGTTGCGACTTGGCCAATTGCTCTATTAAGGCCCATGATTTTGGAATGAGATGTTCAACGAGCAGGTGTCCACATACTTATGGTTATGTGGTGCATCTATCATCCAGAATGGTCTGATCCATTCAAGAATATAATAATTTTGTCTTAAAATGTTAAGTTTTTCTATCAACAGAATGCACAAAAAATAAGTGAACTTTACCTCGGAGTAGATGTCCTTTCTCATCAGTAAGATCAGAAATCAGTATATTCTTCAAGGGACTTTGATACTGCTATACAATAGTAAACAAAGTATTGATCTATATATTTTTTAAATCCATAACCCCTGAGTTTATTGACAACATATCTACTTTGATGGTGACAGAGGTCAAATGTTACACAGAAATGCATATAGTACTATGATAGTGTGCAATTATCTCAGTAAATTTCCTTTCTCCTAAAATGGTGTGAATATTTTGTCAAACTGCAACTGGCACTACAAGCACTTGCTAGCTGTTTATGTGTGGGTGTAGAGAGGAAACCCTTCCCGGCTGCACCACTTGGGAGCCTCTTTCTCTCTCTTTCTCTCTCCCTCCCTCTGTTTCGTGTGTGGGTAAATTCACGTTTATAGGGAGTATGGAGCAGTACATTCATCCTCATTTACTTTTTACAGCGGGAACACACATTCCCTCACATTATCTCTACCTAGTGTGTGTGTGTGTGTGTGTGTGTGTGTGTGTGTGTGTGTGTGTGTGTGTGTGTGTGTGTGTGTGTGTGTGTGTGTGTGTGTGTGTGTGTGTGTGTGTGTGTGTGTGTGTGTGTGTGTGTGTGTGTGTGTGTGTGTGTTGTGTGTGTGTGTGTGTGCGTGCGTGCGTGCGTGCGTTTATTCGTGTGTGTTATTTATTTGTAGTGGTGCCCCCAAACCTGTCATAGAAAGGTAGATCTATGTGATGCAGTCCATCAGGGTGGCTTTGCAGTTTGGAATGAAGCCTCGTATTTCCACACTGACCAGTTTAAACTGCCCTTCTGATATTTCATATTATTCTTTATAAAGTAAGACAACATTTATGCCACTATTAAAAAAATGTACGTGATGAATTTGGCAAGATATTTGCACCCTCTAGTGGGATATTTGTTCAATATGAATTGTCGCCATCTGGTGGCCCAATGCACAAACTAACAAGAATATCAAAAACATAAGTTACAATTTCATAACACATTCCAATAAACGATTGCCAACCTCCAACATTTAAATCCACTTATTTTTATTTCATAAACAGGCCCTAACACATGTATTTCCCACAATAAAACAATACAAATTCATTAAAATACAAAGCAAAAAAAAAAATCAAAGTTGATGTAATGAACCATTTGATTCAATCATCTTCGTCGTCGTAGTCCTCTGACGGTGCGTTTCTCAAATCTCTGAAGGATTTCTCTGACTATGATGTGGATAATCTTCCAAGCACACTGTAGATGAGCCTGAATAAGAGATAACAGTCTATAATCAGCTTACTGCACGTTGTCATCACATTCAGTCTGCCCAACACCCTCGTATCACTTGTAATTTTGTGACACTGACCTTTTTGTGATGGAGTAAATTCTCCAGTTTGTTAAAGCATGCAGTCACTGGCTCATGGTCAGCATTTGAATGGAGTTGTGCCACTGCCTATGGTCGGAATACATATGAGTTAGAAGTAAATAAAAAAACACACGTGGAAAACTAAAACGTGAATGTGATCTTAGCAATACAGGCGAAAGCTTGTTGTAGCCACTCACACAAGATGTTAGCCTATGTTGCGATATGGCCAATTGTTCACTGAAGTTGTCAAACTGAGGGCTTTTCTCATACATGGTCACAGCCTTCTTCATGATGTCAGCCAGAACTACTTCTTTGTGTTCCATCTGTTGAAAATAGAGAGAAGCATTTCAAACTCTGTATCTCCCTGATTTAATTATGTTAGCAGGCTATCAAACACATCAATCTGGATCCAAACTTAATTGCTCACAACAATGATGAAACCTAGCAATTGAAGTTGGATTCAGACTAATAGGCATCTAGGGAGCAGGTGAATTTGAGTGATCCCGTATTTTATTACAGAGGTCAACATCATATACATGGAAAGTGATTGACTATTTGATGACAATGTCAACCTGTTTCTCTTACCTGACTGAGCATCAGTTGAGGATCACAGAGACTGGCCTTATCGTGGTGATGCACACACTCGTGGGAGATGTCTTTGCACTGATGGGATGTACAGAACATAGCATATTGTCACATGGATGTGGAAAGGAAATCAAAAAATGTTTTGTGGAATGGTTATGCATGATTTTTAAAATGTGTCATTGTATATTATATTTGCCCATTGTGTAGGATATTTACCAAGATGTTTAAGCTGTGCAGTAGATCGCTCCATACAACACGTTTAAAGCACTCTTTCTGAGCGTTCACCAAGCTTATCAGAACACAGATGACAGCAACTCTTATCCAACACATGATCCCTGGAATAAGAGAAATATAGGTGTATTTAGACTTTAGATTTTAATAAGATACATTGATACACGATACAGTGCATTCGAAAAGTATTCAGGCCCATTTACTTTTTCCACATTTATTTTTACGTTACAGCCTTATTCTAAAACGGATTACACACAATACCCCATAATGACAAAGTAAAAACAGGTTTTTAGAAATGTTTGCTCATTTTTATATAATTTAAAACTGAAATGTTGCAGTTACATAAGTATTCAGACACTTTTTACTTTGCTATGAGACTCAAAATTGAGCTTAGGTGCATCCTGTTTCCAGTGATCATCTTTGAGATACCACCTGGGGTAAATTCAATTGATTGGACATGATTTGGAAAGGCACACACCTGTCTATATAAGGTCCCACAGTTGACAGTGCATGTCAGAGCAAAAACCAAACCAAGTCATGAGGTCGAAGGAGTCGTTCGTAGAGCGCCGGGACAGGATCAGACCAGCTGTGTATTGTCACTTTCCATGTTGTCTATAGCTTGTGAGGTGTGGGAAAACTTTGTTGCTTTAATGTATTTGGTTTTGCTGCTTTTGGTGCTATTGCTCTGTCTGCATGCTACATGTTGCTTGTCCTATGTTCCTCTGCATGTGCTCACTGCTCATTGTTTGTCTGTATTGATGTTGTAATTGTTTTTAATAACCTGCCCAAGGACTGAAAATTAGCCGGCTGGCTAAAACGGGCAATTTAACTAAAACGTTGATTAATGTACACTGTCCCTGTAAAAAATAAACTCAAACTTAAGAGTGGGGGGACCAACTCCATATTAATGCCCATGATTGTGGAATAAGAAGTTCAACTAGCAGATGTCCACACACTACATAACCAAATGTATATCTATCATCCAGAATGGTCAGATCCAGTCAAGATTAAAATCATATTTTTGTCCTAAATTGTTACGTTTTTCTATCAACAGAATGCACAAAAAATAAGTGAACTTTACCTCAGAGTAGATGTCCTTTCTCAACAGTAAGGTGCTGCGTCTTGTTCTTGTTCCCTGATATAGATGGAGGTTTTGTGATGCCCTTCGTTGCGAGTCCATGGTACTTTTATACCAAAGAGATGCTGTTTCTGGGATACCACACCTGTTGGGCTTACACAAATTGAAACTACACTGTATCTTTGCACCTTACCTGATGTTACTATTACTGTACCTCACGTGGAAGTCCCAAACAAGGGCACAGAAAGGTGTTTTCACGTCACAATTCCAAAAATAGTGATCTGTAATATCACGAATGTTGCAGTCCAAACAACCTATTGTAAGTGCATCAACTTATTTTCATGCTGTTATATTAGAATCAGTCCTAATTGCTGTTATATTAGAATCAGTCCTAATTGCTGTTATATTAGAATCAGTCCTAATTGCTGTTATATTAGAATCAGTCCTAATTGCAGTGTAGGATTAACATCGTATGAAATTGGTTATAATATTGTGTAATACTTTGTAACGAATAAACTGGATCTAGAGTAAGAGCTCCTGCTCTTGTAAATCAGTGTATTCTTCAAGGGGCTTTACTACTGCTATACAATAGTAAACCATAAAGTATTGATCTATCTAAAAAAGCTCAACAACCCTTGAGATTATTGGCAATATATCTACTTTGATGGTGAAAGAGGTCAAATGTGACAGAAATGCATACAGTACTAAGATAGTGTGCAATTATCTCAGTAAGTTTCCTTTCTCCTAAAATGATGCGTGAATATTTTGTCAAACTGGAATGGGCACTACAAGCACTTCCGAGCTGTTTATGTGTGGGTGTAGAGAGGAAACCCTTCCCGGCTGCACCACTTGGGAGCCTGCCTCTCTCTCTCTCTCTCTCTCTCTCTCTCTCTCTCTCTCTCTCTCTCTCTCTCTCTCTCTCTCTCTCTCTCTCTCTCTCTCTCTCTGTCACTCACTCACTCACTCACTCACTCACTCACTCACTCACTCACTCACTCACTCACTCACTCACTCACAGACACAAACACAGAGAGAGAGAGAGAGAGAGAGAAGGAAGGTTGCCTGAAGTAGCCTGGCATGTCCCAACATGCACTGCTGCAAAGTGGAGTGACAGCTGTAATTTCCCTGAAACTCCAATACCACATTCACAGAGAGCACTGAAGTCAAGCTACTCTCTCCTGTGGCTTGAGAGGAAATGAATGTGCCGAGCCTAGTGTATCTGTTATAATAGTTACAGCTCTCTGAAGAGAAGGACGGTGCCCCAAATGGCAGCCTATATCCTATATAGTGCACTACTTTTGACCGAGGCCCATATGGGTGTCATTTGTGATGCGTAAAGGACTGTAGTAGAGGTTGTTTGGTACTGTAGAGTGCAGTTGTTCCATTTGTGATGATATATGTCAAGCAGCCCTTTCTCATTGCCATCACTATTGTTTGCATTGGGAATCCAGGGACAGCTGCATGTCAAAGACAGGTTCACTAGAGAAAACATGCCTCTGCCATGTACAATATTATCCCCAGTTGTGGTCATTGAGAAAACGTGTCCTTTCAAGATACTATAGAATAGGTCTGCTTGGATACTGGCAGGTAATTGTTAGTGAGTTTGAGTCATTGTATTGTGGTAGATAGATGAGTAAATATGTGGGACTTGGTCTTAAGCTAATGGCCACCACATCTCTCACAGGTCACTCCAGACAGCATTATTGACCCAGAGCCCTCTTGGGAGGAAAAACTCCTGTCCAATAGATTACATTGGCTGTTTGTGGAGATGAGGGGTATTATAAGGAATGGCTCTCCTCTAAAATCATCATATGACGGTTGGCTGTGTCCAAAGGGAAATCACATACTATATAGCCTACACACCAGTGGGTTTGGATTAAATTGATTACCTACTAAAGTTTGCCTTATTGCTAGTTGGAATATAGCTAGTGTCCAGGATGAGTTTGCTGCCAAATAGATGGGCTTCAAGATTGTCCCCGGTCCCCTGATACTGACTTGGGATTTCTAACTTCTATTTCATGGATCAACAACCCTTTCCCAGTCAGCAATTTTACGCCTAGTGACAATTAGCCCACTTAGAATCAGCTGCACATGGTGCAAACCATTAATGGAATATAGTATTGTCTTTCTTTTCACAGAAAAAAGTAGCAAAAACTGCATTTGCTATTAACTAAGCAAAGTACATTTCAACACAGAGTCAGTAAAGTTGTTTGGATCAGTTATGATGACATGGTTTGCAGGAAATGTAAAATTGCTTTGTGCTGTAATGCTTATCAAGGTTGAGATCTAAGGCACAATGTCGATGACAAGTTTCCTTTTCCAGAATGAGAGAAAGTAGGATCTCATGATGAGATTTGGAGAGTTTCAGAATGAACATAGCTTGGGGCTTTGATGTGCCGGATTCCTGAGGTGGAGTCTATTTTTTCATAAGGTGTTTCTTCTAAATGAAAATGCTTTTAGGAATTTGTACTAAGTCAGTTAGTGCTATCGTACAAAACTTGACGCATTTACTACACATGAATGACATCATCATTTTATTGTACATACAGTACAGTGCATATAGTGCCAGTTGGTAGTTTGGGTTAATAGGGTTGTAGTTTCTGGTAATGTGCATTTAGTTGATGGACAATTCACATTAAGACCAACAGATCTTTCATTAGTCAGGGTTAGGGTAAATTCGAATTGAAGGCAGTCAATTCAGGAAGTAAACTTAAATTACAATTAAAATATTAAAAAATGTATCTATTTTCAATTACTTCTCAATAAAGTAGTAGTGCTATTGAGTAGTAATAGCAATTTTTCCAAATGTGTAATGTTCTTGCATTTTAAGTTAAAATTACTTCCTGAATTGAGTGCCAGCAATTTGAATTGATCCCAACCCTGCTATTAGTATGCGTAGTCTGATTGTCTTACCATAACCTTCACCTCCCTAATCGGGACAGGAGTAACACAGGATGACAGACATAAGTATCTGTCTCTCTATTACTGTGCTGATATGAGACGAAACAATGTGTCCCTCTCTAATGCATTAATAATTTAATGAATGTAATACTTTTGTCAAAGATGCACTGGAGAACTGCCTCTAGCTGAAAGTTAATTGGGGTTACATGGAGGTCACATCCCACAGTCACACAGTGAATCCTGCACAGTTGGACTTCACTGATTTGTCAAGGGTAAAAACAAAAAAGAGGAGGAAAAAAGGAAAGAAATGTATGAGTTTAATGTACAGATAATGGGGGAGACTACTTCTAGTCTGGACTGATTTCTCTCACTTGCACTCTCTTTCGCTCTCTCTCTTTCTGTCTTTCGTAGATTGCCACATGGGAACAAGGGGGAGCGAATCAGATTTGCTGAACTGATTTTCAGGGCCTGAGGTTGCTGATTAATGCAGTGTGTGTGTGTGTGTGTGTGTGTGTGTGTGTGTGTGTGTGTGTGTGTGTGTGTGTGTGTGTGTGTGTGTGTGTGTGTGTGTGTGTGTGTGTGTGTGTGTGTGTGTGTGTGTGTGTGTGTGTGTGTGTGTGTGTGTGTGGATAAAAAGACAGCACTGAGCAGCCGTACCCACTACCCAGTCTCCCACTAGGCCTTTGATTAGCCTAATCAACCTATTGTCACCCAGCACTCTCACTCTATACATCTTTTACCCAAATGAAAAGGTAAAGAATGACGGAGAAGAAAGCTGCATTCCCTTTCCTTCACCTCCTTTCGTTTGATTTTTTCTCCCCATATCAAATTTTGCCCCATTAACTTTTTTTCCCCCATAAGACCTGTATACCATCCATCTAGCTCACTTTAATGGCAGACTCATAATTATTTAGATAATTATGGTTGCAAGCCATTTAGCATGCTCAATGACACAATTTAATTTATTTACTGCATCTATAGTCAAACGGGGACCAGGGAAAAGGCGTGTAAAGTGGAGGGTGGTGGCGTAGCTCTAGTCGTGGTGGCAGCTAAGCTAGTCAGACCAGAAATCATTTGATATATTGCTGTTGTTGTTGGAATATGTCATATAGCAAAGTTAATGTGTTGGATCCTAACAAAAGGCATGGGCTTTATGTTGCATTGCAATGTAACGCTTGTGCTAATGAGTTGTGCGTTGGTTGACTAGAGAAGCCACATAACTTACTGCACCATTGGACAAGCTATTAGTCCAGGATAATAGGACTTATATTGGTGTAACAAGAATGGCTGATATAACAGGGAATGTGGCCTTCTTTCTTAGAGAATGAAAGCACTGTATGAGGCTACAAGGCTGCATAGAACTTTTAGAATACCTTCCAGAATATGTTAAACTGTGTTGCAATGATGCAGTCCACTGTACATGCATAGATAGCAGATAATACTTTATGGATGGTTACTACTAAATTGTAGATATCTATAGACGTGTATGCAATTCATTTCTCTAACCACTAGAGAGCGGTAAAACCCCACTGAAACACAAAACGTCTTGTTCATTCTAACTTTGACCGTGTTAAATACACTGCATTTGTTTACAGGTCGTCTTGATATGATTATGGATTACCGTTTATATTTGATTTCTAATCATCAAGTTTTTTATCTTTTGAGGTCCCAGATTTACTCACGTTCTATTTGATATATTGTAACCTTCAAGTTAAAATCTGTCCGGATACTCGTCCTCAGTTATTTCAGGATGTCAAACAAAACATTCATATTTAAGGAGGCACCAGATTTTTGCATCTACTCATCAATTGTTTGATTTTGGGGGTATTTTGTTAGTATAATCATTTTAAACTTGATGTAAATGCATATTTTATTTTGTTTACCATGCTACCATCATCAAAATGTAATGACATTTAACTACATTCAAATGGACAGAAATGCATAATTTCAAAGCTCACTGCATGTAATCATACACAAATTAAAAGCCTGTTTCATGGGGAATGTTACAAACTGGACTATATGTAGTCTAAATAGGCTTTTAGCAATTGGTAGGCTAAATTCATTGCACTTACTTTTAACTGCCTTTTCCTGAAAGTCAGACTCTTCCCACACACCAACTCATTTTTCTCCCCTTCAGATGCATCTGCATTCACCAAGTTTTGTGTGGTTATCCGTAGACATATTATCCAGACTTGTATCGATGGAATTGTTCATATGTTGATTGTTGACATGTTGTCAAATATTGATTCTGGATTTTTTTTTAAAGAAGGACATATGTGCCCAAAATGCAGTTTACCTACATGTCTTCAGTATTTTACAGATCGAAAGATGAAAAAAAGTATATATCCACAATCTGCTCTATAGAAGTCCGGACCTGGATTGTCATAACAAATTGAAATGAAAATATTAAGGCGGACTTATTCCAGTGTCCTGAAAAATGGATTTGTGGTATATACAAATGTGTACATATTTAATGTTATATTGCCACATTTGCATATTTTAATATAATGTTTCAGAGAACTTTCAGTACAGAAAAGTGTTATATTGGTGTCTTTATTCAACTGGTAAAGGTTCATTGTGATATGAAGAGAAATACTATTAAGGTGTGGTGCCTCTCCTTAACTCTTTCTAGGAAACTTCCACATCCTTACAATTTTTCCTGAAATACTTCACTTTTACATATTATTATGTTTGACATCCAAAGAGATGCCCTATACAACAATGCATTATGACATCCAAAGAGATGCCCTATACAACAATGCATTATGACATCCAAAGAGATGCCCTATACAACAATGCACTATGACATCCAAAGAGATGCCCTATACAACAATGCATTATGACATCCAAAGAGATGCCCTATACAACAATGCATTATGACATCCAAAGAGATGCCCTATACAACAATGCATTATGACATCCAAAGAGATGCCCTATACAACAATACATTATGACATCCAAAGAGATGCCCTATACAACAATACATTATGACATCCAAAGAGATGCCCAAAGAGATATACAACAATACATTATGACATCCAAAGAGATGCCCTATACAACAATACATTATGACATCCAAAGAGATGCCCTATACAACAATACATTATGACATCCAAAGAGATGCCCTATACAACAATACATTATGACATCCAAAGAGATGCCCTATACAACAATACATTATGACATCCAAAGAGATGCCCTATACAACAATACATTATGACATCCAAAGAGATGCCCTATACAACAATGCACTATGACATCCAAAGAGATGCCCTATACAACAATGCATTATGACATCCAAAGAGATGCCCTATACAACAATACATTATGACATCCAAAGAGATGCCCTATACAACAATGCACTATGACATCCAAAGAGATGCCCTATACAACAATGCATTATGACATCCAAAGAGATGCCCTATACAACAATACATTATGACATCCAAAGAGATGCCCTATACAACAATGCATTATGACATCCAAAGAGATGCCCTATACAACAATGCATTATGACATCCAAAGAGATGCCCTATACAACAATGCATTATGACAAAAGAGATGCAATGCATTATGACATCCAAAGAGATGCCCTATACAACAATGCATTATGACATCCAAAGAGATGCCCTATACAACAATGCATTATGACATCCAAAGAGATGCCCTATACAACAATGCATTATGACATCCAAAGAGATGCCCTATACAACAATGCATTATGACATCCAAAGAGATGCCCTATACAACAATGCATTATGACATCCAAAGAGATGCCCTATACAACAATGCATTATGACATCCAAAGAGATGCCCTATACAACAATGCATTATGACATCCAAAGAGATGCCCTATACAACAATGCACTATGACATCCAAAGAGATGCCCTATACAACAATGCATTATGACATCCAAAGAGATGCCCTATACAACAATGCATTATGACATCCAAAGAGATGCCCTATACAACAATGCATTATGACATCCAAAGAGATGCCCTATACAACAATGCATTATGACATCCAAAGAGATGCCCTATACAACAATGCATTATGACATCCAAAGAGATGCCCTATACAACAATGCATTATGACATCCAAAGAGATGCCCTATACAACAATGCACTATGACATCCAAAGAGTTGTATTGCGTCCACAATATTCAATGTTATTGGACATAACAGAGGACAAACGATCCTAAGCTTTGAGCCCTATCTGAGCGCTGACAGTCTCGGTGGTGAGGTCTGTCTCTTTGTAACCAGACTGCAACCTCATCTCTGGCATCGGCAGTGACTTGTGGGAGAGGGATTTCAGGAATAATCACATTTCACTTGTTGTCAGTACTTGGTGTCCTGGTCTATTTCCTCTCCGGAATGTCAGACACACAAGTCCACCTGTGACAAACCAGGTTAGGAATCCAACGAGGGACATTTAAGGACTGTCTCCATAAGAGGTATTCTGTGTTGGCCTCAATGAAATGGAACAGCCAATCAGATAACAGAAACAAACAATGAGAGTTGCCGTATTTCCTTTATTTTTTAAGTATTACCTTCATAGGCATAGTGAACGGGAGCTGAAACACCTAATGAAGAGGAGACCTCACCTGAGGATGAGCCAGGAGCAGAATAACCACTGATTGCAGGCAGAAAATACATAAATATAATGTTTATACAAAGACAAAACCAACAATTCACCCTCAGCCTATATCCAATAAAGACGGGCTTCTTCATTAGCAGTAGTCCTAAACCTCCCCTGAATTATTTATCCCAGAATTGGCCTAAAATATTAGCAAAAAAAAGTAACTGAACCCCCCCCCCCCCATAGTTGAAATAGAGCTAATAAAAGATGTGCAAGCTAAGGAGAGGTAACTAGCTCTCCGTCTCCCGTTAGGTGAATAATACACAGCCACCAAACTCTGTTCTTCGCAGAATTTCTTCCAACCCAGAGCTCTCTTCAAAGTGAATTTGAATTGGTTCACAGTGCAGGAGTTATGAGTTCATACACAGCTCCCTCCTCCTACTCAGTCGTCTCAGCTCAGTTTGAATAAGCAGTCGGAACCCAGAAGTTTCCTCAAATCCACACCTAAAATAGCCACAGGGCTGGTTGAGGATATCAGGGCTTTGTAAGTCAAATAGTTGCAGAGTAGAAAAGTTTAAAACCTTGTTTTTGAACTCACGCTTTTGCGGATGCGTGAATATTCATCATCAGTTACATGAATATCTTCATTATAGTAATCAATATTATTGTAACTATCCTCCTGGTCAGTTATTTGTAAATATGTCTGAGTTTATGGTCATGCTAACGAGTTTCACAGGGTTTCGCAGGATCCAGCATGCCAGTCACTCTGATGTCTGCCAATCAAGGGGATGCCTGGAATGTTTCAGTGCCAGGTGTCCTTGTGGTTGGTGGACAGCGTAGGGGCATATCCTTTGTTCTCTCTCTTTTCTTCTCCTGACAGTGTGCATTTAGTTGTTGCTGTTCTTTAGGGTTTCGTTTGGCTACGGCCAGACAGTAAGCTGTGAGAGTTCGGTTCAATAAACCGTTTCCATTCGAGAACTCAAGAACTAGCGTGGACATTCGCTCATTTATGATTTATCGAGGTCATTATATTGGTGTCAGAAGTAAAAGCTCAAATTGCGCTAGCTAGCTGACTATGAGGGCTCGCCACGTGGATTAGCCTAGCAATAGAGGGGACTGAAAATGATTCAACGCGGTCCGAGAGTGAAGTAGAAAGCTGAGGACGATCACGTTGATGGGGGGTGCTTGTGGATGGACATAGGAGGATCTGGTTGAGGATTTTGCAAGGGCATAGGAGCACAAGTCCAGTATGAAAGAGACTGCCAGACGGATGGCAGCTGACCCGGGCATGGGTGCATCCTCATCAGCTTTTTGCACGGATTCTGGTTGGCGGAGCGAAGGTGTGACACCGACACTGCATGATGGGAAGGCTGGGCTTCAGAATAACAGAATAACAAACATGGCGTCCAGTCCCCAGTCGCATCCATAGCTTAAGGACCGGACCCTTTACATTTTTTGCCTAAAATGACATACCCAAATCTAACTGCCTGTAGCTCAGGACCTGAAGCAAGGATATGCATATGCTTGATACCATTTGAAAGGAAACACTTTGGAGTTTGTGGGAATGTGAAATGAATGTTGGAGAATCTAACACATTAGATCTTGTAAAATATTATTATTATTATTTTTATTTTTTATCATTTTGGAAATGCAAGAGAAAGGCCATAATGTATTATTCCAGTTTAGGCGCAATTAAGATTTTGGCCACTAAATGGCAACAGTATATGTCAAAAGGTTTAGACAGAAGCAATTGACCATTGCATTTCTGCTCAAAATATTGTATCAAGTCTGCCCAATTGCCTAATTGGTTTATTAATGTGCACTCTCCTCAAACAAGAGCATGGTATTCTTTCACGGTAATAGCTACTGTAAATTGGACAGTGCAGTTAGATTAACAAGAATTTAGGCTTTCTGCCCATATCAGATATGTCTATGTCCTGGGAAATGTTCTTGTTGCTTACAACTGCATGGTAATCACATTAGCGCACGTTAGCTCAACCATCCCGCGGGGGAGATCACTGATCCTGTAGAGGTTAAGGGAAAGGGGATACCTAGTTAGTTACACAACTGAACTGTATTTAACCCAACCCCCCTGAATCAGAGAGGTGTGGGGGGCTGCCTTAATTGACATCCACGTCAACAGTGTCTGGGGAGCAGTTGTTGGGGGTTAAGTGCCTTGCTCAAGGGCAGAACAGCAGATTTTTTTTACCAGGTACGCCGGGGATTCGAACCAGCAACCTTTCAGTTACTGGCCCAACGCTCTTAACCGCTAGATACTCCGGTAAGTGGGATTTTCCTCCCCAGTTTGAACTGTTAGGTCATTCAGGGGGGTGATGGGCTAAAGATAAGGCACTTCAGGTAGCTTTGTGCCTCACGGACGATGCTCTGTCCTGTTTGATATTGATTAGCCCAGAGGACAGACGTGATTATGGGGCTTTAGTTGAAGCACTGAAGAGGAGCTTTGGACATTGTTTACAACCTGAGTTGCTGCTCTCCAAACTGAGTAATGGACGCAGGCAGCCAGGGGAGCCACAACGGGTGCCAGCTAATTGAGAGCCTCACTAGGCAGGCATACGCTCACATACCCCCCTCAGTGCATATATGCACTCTCTCCTACGATGCTTCGCCCACAGACCAAACTGGCTCATCCCACAGACCAAGCTGGCTCATCCCACAGACCAAGCTGGCTCATCCTGAGTCATTACAGAAAGCCTTGCAAATGGTTTTCAGAGGGAGATTGTGTGGGCCGGAGCTTCAGTGGGGGCGTGTGGAGATACACCCACTCTGATTGGGCTGTGGTGCATTGCAGCCCAGAGCAGGAAAAGCCTGCACGGGTAGCTGAAATAACTGAAGTCATTCGTGCTGTAGCACTACAGACAGTGCGCAACACACGCTCTGGCCCCATGGTCTGCTAGGGGTGTGGCCAGCCAGGCCATCTGGGATTGCCCCATGTCTCCTAGAGCTCAGGGAAATGGGTTGGGGTCTGCGTAGATGGGGCTGTGCGGACCCCTGGCTCTCTTTTCCAAACCCCACCAACGCCAGGAGGATGCCAATGGCATAGACAGGGGAGCAACGCTCCACTTCCCCCAGAAGCTGCATGCAGATGGAGCCTGTTGTTATGGTGGGCTGGGCCTGTAGGGAATTATGCATCATCTTATGTGGGTGGCGACTGTGTAGGACTCCTGTATCCTGGAGTTGGACTTTCTTAAGAGCACAGGCTGCCAGCTTGACCTAGATGGGAGCACACTGAGCTTCCAGGGTAGGCCCGCATCCACCATGGCCCCTCCTAATGTCACAGTCACGCAGCCCAATGACCCCCTTACTCAGGCTGTGAAGGCAACAGAGACCCATGGCTGCCCCCCCTACACGCACTTATGTGTGTGACTTTCCCCCAGCCCCTCTGTCACCTACAGCTGTGTGTTACATTCCTCCAGCTACCTCCATGACACGTCCCTCTGTGAGCCTGGGCCACAACCCCTGCCCAGCTACACCAGACAGAAGAGGAGAGTACACTGTCCGGAGATATGGGGGAGGTACTGTGTTGGTCTTGACCCCGACTGTGTTGGTCTTGACCCCGTTCCTTCCGGCGCCGACTGAGATGGCCGCCTCGCTTCGCGTTCCTAGGAAACTATGCAGTTTTTTGTTTTTTTACGTGTTATTTCTTACATTAGTACCCCAGGTCATCTTAGGTTTCATTACATACAGTCGAGAAGAACTACTGAATATAAGATCAGCGTCAACTCACCATCAGTACGACCAAGAATATGTTTTCCGCGACGCAGATCCTGTGTTCTGCCTTACAAACAGGACAACGGAATGGATCGCATGCAGCGACCCAAGGAAACGACTCCGAAAAAGAGGGAAACGCGGCGGTGTTCTGGTCAGACTCCGAAAAAGGGCACATCGCGCACCACTTCCCAGTATTCTTCTTGCCAATGTCCAGTCTCTCGACAACAAGGTTGATGAAATCCGAGCAAGGGTGGCATTCCAGAGGGACATCAGAGACTGCAACGTTCTCTGCTTTACGGAGACATGGCTTACTGGGAAAACGCTATCCAGAGCGGTACAGCCAACGGGTTTCTCCACGCATCGCGCCGACAGAAACAAACATCTATCTGGTAAGAAGAGTGGAGGGGGCGTATGCCTCATGACTAACGGGACATGGTGTGATGAAGGAAACATACAGGAACTCAAATCCTTCTGTTCACCTGATTTAGAATTCCTCACAATCAAATGTAGACCGCATTATCTTCCAAGAGAATTCTCTTCGATTATAATCACAGCCGTATATATCCCCCCCCCCAAGCAGACACATCGATGGCTCTGAACGAACTTTATTTAACTCTTTGCAAACTGGAAAACATTTATCCGGAGGCTGCATTCATTGTAGCTGGGGATTTTAACAAAGCCAATCTGAAAACAAGACTCCCTAAATTTTATCAGCATATCGATTGCGCAACCAGGGGTGGTAAAACCTTGGATCATTGTTACTCTAACTTCCGCGACGCATATAAGGCCCTGCCCCGCCCCCCTTTCGGAAAAGCTGACCACGACTCCATTTTGCTGATCCCTGCCTACAGGCAGAAATTAAAACAAGAGGCTCCCACGCTGAGGTCTGTCCAACGCTGGTCAGACCAAGCTGACTCTACACTCCAAGACTGCTTCCAGCACGTGGACTGGGACATGTTTCGTATTGCGTCAGATGGGAATATTGACGAATACGCTGATTCGGTGTGCGAGTTCATTAGAACGTGCGTCGAAGATGTCGTTCCCATAGCAACGATTAAAACATTCCCTAACCAGAAACCGTGGATTGATGGCAGCATTCGCGTGAAACTGAAAGCGCGAACCACTGCTTTTAATCAGGGCAAGGTGTCTGGCAACATGACTGAATACAAACAGTGCAGCTATTCCCTCCGTAAGGCTATCAAACAAGCTAAGCGTCAGTACAGAGACAAAGTGGAATCTCAATTCAATGGCTCAGACACAAGAGGCATGTGGCAGGGTCTACAGTCAATCACGGACTACAAGATGAAACCCAGCCCAGTCACGGACCAGGATGTCTGGCTCCCAGGCAGACTAAATAACTTTTTTGCCCGCTTTGAGGACAATACAGTGCCACTGACACGGCCTGCAACGGAAACATGCGGTCTCTCCTTCACTGCAGCCGAGGTGAGTAAGACATTTAAACGTGTTAACCCTCGCAAGGCTGCAGGCCCAGACGGCATCCCCAGCCGCGCCCTCCGAGCATGCGCAGACCAGCTGGCCGGTGTGTTTACGGACATATTCAATCAATCCCTATACCAGTCTGCTGTTCCCACATGCTTCAAGAGGGCCACCATTGTTCCTGTTCCCAAGAAAGCTAAGGTAACTGAGCTAAATGACTACCGCCCCGTAGCACTCACTTCCGTCATCATGAAGTGCTTTGAGAGACTAGTCAAGGACCATATCACCTCCACCCTACCTGACACCCTAGACCCACTCCAATTTGCTTACCGCCCAAATAGGTCCACAGACGATGCAATCTCAACCACACTGCACACTGCCCTAACCCACCTGGACAAGAGGAATACCTATGTGAGAATGCTGTTCATCGACTACAGCTCGGCATTCAACACCATAGTACCCTCCAAGCTCGTCATCAAGCTCGAGACCCTGGGTCTCGACCCCGCCCTGTGCAACTGGGTACTGGACTTCCTGACGGGCCGCCCCCAGGTGGTGAGGGTAGGCAACAACATCTCCTCCCCGCTGATCCTCAACACGGGGGCCCCACAAGGGTGCGTTCTGAGCCTTCTCCTGTACTCCCTGTTCACCCACGACTGCGTGGCCACGCACGCCTCCAACTCAATCATCAAGTTTGCGGACGACACAACAGTGGTAGGCTTGATTACCAACAACGACGAGACGGCCTACAGGGAGGAGGTGAGGGCCCTTGGAGTGTGGTGTCAGGAAAATAACCTCACACTCAACGTCAACAAAACTAAGGAGATGATTGTGGACTTCAGGAAACAGCAGAGGGAACACCCCCTTATCCACATCGATGGAACAGTAGTGGAGAGGGTAGCTAGTTTTAAGTTCCTCGGCATACACATCACAGACAAACTGAATTGGTCCACTCACACTGACAGCGTCGTGAAGAAGGCGCAGCAGCGCCTATTCAACCTCAGGAGGCTGAAGAAATTCGGCTTGTCACCAAAAGCACTCACAAACTTCTACAGATGCACAATCGAGAGCATCCTGGCGGGCTGTATCACCGCCTGGTACGGCAACTGCTCCGCCCTCAACCGTAAGGCTCTCCAGAGGGTAGTGAGGACTGCACAACGCATCACCGGGGGCAAACTACCTGCCCTCCAGGACACCTACACCACCCGTTGTTACAGGAAGGCCATAAAGATCATCAAGGACATCAACCACCCGAACCACTGCCTGTTCACCCCGCTATCATCCAGAAGGCGAGGTCAGTACAGGTGCATCAAAGCTGGGACCGAGAGACTGAAAAACAGCTTCTATCTCAAGGCCATCAGACTGTTAAATAGCCACCACTAACATTGAGTGGCTGCTGCCAACACACTGTCATTGACACTGACCCAACTCCAGCCATTTTAATAATGGGAATTGATGGGAAATGATGTAAATATATCACTAGCCACTTTAAACAATGCTACCTTATATAATGTTACTTACCCTACATTATTCATCTCATATGCATATGTATATACTGTACTCTACAACATCGACTGCATCCTTATGTAACACATGTATCACTAGCCACTTTAACTATGCCACTTTGTTTACTTTGTCTACACACTCATCTCATATGTATATACTGTACTCGATACCATCTACTGTATGCTGCTCTGTACCATCACTCATTCATATATCCTTATGTACATGTTCCTTATCCCCTTACACTGTGTATAAGACAGTAGTTTTGGAATTGTTAGTTAGATTACTTGTTGGTTATCACTGCATTGTCGGAACTAGAAGCACAAGCATTTCGCTACACTCGCATTAACATCTGCTAACCATGTGTATGTGACAAATAAAATTTGATTTGATTTGATTTGACCAGTAGAAACAGCTGTGGCAGTTGTTGTTGGAGTTCAGAGACAGCTTTGATCTGGGTGAGGAGGAGGTGGGTCAGACTCATCTGGTGCAGCACGAGACTGACACAGGGGGTGCTAGGCCCGTTAAGATGCGTCTCAATCATATCCTGCTGGCTTGCCCGGCAGTGGCAGACAAGGCTGTTTTGGAAATGCAGTGGGCAGACTTAATCGAGCCCTCTGACAGCCCCTGGGTGGCTACAATAATCATGGTTCCTAAGAAGGGGGACAAACTGATGTTCTGTGCAGACTACAGGAAGCAGAAATCGGTAACCAGGAAGAATTCATACTCTATACCATTTATCAATGAGTCGCTGGTTCTCCTCACTGGACCTCCGCAGTGGCTACTGGCAGGTGCCCCTCTCCCCAGAGGCCAGAGCCAAGACCGCTTTCTCCACCAACAGAGGGCACTGGCAGTTCAAGGTCCTGTGTTTCAGCCTGTGCAATGATCCATCTACTATTGAGCGGTTGATGGATAGGGTGGTGGCTGGCATCCCCCGACAGGAGTGTCTGGTCTGCCTCGACGACATCCTGGCCCATGGCAGCTCCTTCCAGTCTGCCCTGGTGGCGCTACAGCGTGTGTCAGAGAGGGTGGCTGCTGCACGCCGGAAGCTCCACCCTGAGAAGTGCTACTTCATGAGTAGAGAGATAGATGTCCTTCTTGGGGGAAGAGGGAATCAGCACAATGGAGGACAAAGTATGGTCTGTCTGAAACTCTCCCACCCCACTGACCAGCAACACCTGAAGAGCTTCCTGGGCCTGGCCTCGTACTACAGGAGGTTTGTACGGGGCTTTTCCAGTACCGCCGCTCCGTTGACGAAGGACCAGGCCTTCACATGGACAGGGGCGTGCACCGATCAAGGCCCCCGTGCTCGCCCCCGCTGATCCCACCTTGCCCTTTTTCCTGGAGAAAGATGTGATCAATGCTAGCCAGGTGGGGCCAGAGGGGAAGGAAGTGGTAGCGTACTTCAGCAAAACATTCAACAAACAAGAAAGACGCTACTGTGTCATCCGGCGAAAGTTTCTTAATGTAGATGAGAGTCCATCAAACACTTCAAGTACTACCAGTGTGGCCTGCCCTTCACTGTAAGGACTGACCACTCTGCCCTCCAGTGGCTCATGTCTTTCAAAGAACCAGAGGGACAGGTAGCACACTCGTTGGAAGAGCTTCAAGCCTATGACTTCACAATGGTACACAGGGCGGGGGCAGTCCCCGTATCTCTACTTGCACATTCATCTTCTGCACATCTACCATTCCAGTGTTTAAGTGCTATATTGTAATTACTTCGCCACCATAGCCTATTTATTGCCTTAACACTCTTATCTTACCTCATTTGCACTCACTGTATATAGACTTTTTGTTTTCTTTTGTTCTACTGTATTATTGACTATGTTTTGTCTATTCCATGTGTAACTCTGTGTTGTTGTATGTGTCGAATTGCTATGCTTTATCTTGGCCAGGTCGCAGTTGCAAATGAGAACTTGTTCTCAACTAGCCTACCTGGTTAAATAAAGGTGAAATAAAATAAAAACTCCACTTTAACGCTGACACCGTGTCCCATCGGCCCTGTATAGCAGACGTGTGCTGCCTTCTGTGAGAAGGAGAGAGGCCCGTGAGAGAGGAGGCGGTCTGTGCCTCAGTATGCCAGGTGAGCATGCCTGTCTGCTGTGAGCTGCAGGCTGTCGACGTGGCGGAATGGAGGCAGCAGCAGCCAGTGTTACAGTTGGTGGAGGAGCAGGATACAGACCTACAGCCAGTGCTACAGTTGGTGGAGGAGCAGGATACAGACCTGCAGCCAGTGTTACAGTTGGTGGAGGAGCAGGACACAGACCTACAGCCAGTGCTACAGTTGGTGGAGGAGCAGGATACAGACCTGCAGCCAGTGTTACAGTTGGTGGAGGAGCAGGACACAGACCTACAGCCAGTGCTACAGTTGGTGGAGGAGCAGGATACAGACCTACAGCCAGTGTTACAGTTGGTGGAGGAGCAGGAAACAGACCTACAGCCAGTGCTACAGTTGGTGGAGGAGCAGGATACAGACCTACAGCCAGTGTTACAGTTGGTGGAGGAGCAGGAAACAGACCTACAGCCAGTGTTACAGTTGGTGGAGGAGCAGGATACAGACCTACAGCCAGTGCTACAGTTGGTGGAGGAGCAGGATACAGACCTACAGCCAGTGTTACAGTTGGTGGAGGAGCAGGATACAGACCTACAGCCAGTGTTACAGTTGGTGGAGGAGCAGGAAACAGACCTACAGCCAGTGCTACAGTTGGTGGAGGAGCAGGATACAGACCTACAGCCAGTGTTACAGTTGGTGGAGGAGCAGGAAACAGACCTACAGCCAGTGTTACAGTTGGTGGAGGAGCAGGATACAGACCTACAGCCAGTGTTACAGTTGGTGGAGGAGCAGGAAACAGACCTACAGCCAGTGTTACAGTTGGTGGAGGAGCAGGAAACAGACCTACAGCCAGTGCTACAGTTGGTGGAGGAGCAGGATACAGACCTACAGCCAGTGTTACAGTTGGTGGAGGAGCAGGAAACAGACCTACAGCCAGTGTTACAGTTGGTGGAGGAGCAGGATACAGACCTACAGCCAGTGCTACAGTTGGTGGAGGAGCAGGATACAGACCTACAGCCAGTGTTACAGTTGGTGGAGGAGCAGGATACAGACCTACATCCAGTGTTACAGTTGGTGGAGGAGCAGGATAGAGACCTACAGCCAGTGCTACAGTTGGTGGAGGAGCAGGATACAGACCTACAGCCAGTGTTACAGTTGGTGGAGGAGCAGGATACAGACCTACATCCAGTGTTACAGTTGGTGGAGGAGCAGGATAGAGACCTACAGCCAGTGCTACAGTTGGTGGAGGAGCAGGATACAGACCTACAGCCAGTGCTACAGTTGGTGGAGGAGCAGCAGAGGCCGCCGTTGGAAGAGGTGGTAGCATTAAGACACACGTCCAAAGGTCTGTGGTCTAAGTTTGAGGCTCTGTGACTGGCTGATGACCTGCTACAGCGAGCACGGAAGA
>NC_060184.1:58867947-58870447 GCF_021184085.1 Oncorhynchus gorbuscha
CAAACCTTTCAGCAAACCAAAGGGTGCTCAACTATAATCCATCCCTGACCAAAATACTACCCCCTTTCCCATCGCATCCCCTCCCTCCCCTGTCCTCTAACTCTCCACACTGCCTAGGGTGTGTAGCACAGCAACAGCCGTGGTTGGTCCAGAGCTCCAGGACAAGAAGGGATGGATCTCTCTGTTCTCGCCCCCAGGCCTCCCACCCTCACTCTGGCTACAGCAGCTGAACATCACCCCCTCTCTGGCTCTCTCCTCTCTCCCACCACCGCCTGTGCTAGTACGACGCTGGCAGGTGTTACTGTTCCCTCTCTCTGTCTGTCTGTCCTCCTGCACCTCGGGGAGCTGAAGACACTGGAGATAGATAATGTTTTGAGGGAGAGGGGAGGATGGTTGGAGAGCGAGAGAGAGAGAGAGAGAGAGAGAGAGAGAGAGAGAGAGAGAGAGAGAGAGAGAGAGAGAGAGAGAGAGAGAGAGAGAGAGAGAGAGAGAGCGAGAGAGAGAGCGAGAGAGAGAGAGAGAGAGAGAGAGAGAGAGAGAGAGAGAGAGAGAGAGAGAGAGAGAGGAGACTAAAATATATTACCAGGCCCTATTGAATGTGACCTATTCATCGTTATGCTCCCTGCATCACTGGCAGTCACAGAGTGCTTTATTCATTAACGACTTGACCTAGTTCCTGACATCACAGGACCCACAATGTTGGGCTGTGATCTCCATTATAAGTGGTGTATGCTCTGTATGTAATCATTGTGATCTACACAAGGTGTAGTTCTTGTACTGTAATGTACTGTGAACTGGTACAGTATGTATAAAATATACCGTTGATGATTGATGGGTTACACTTCTAATTCACGACTAATGTTTTCCAGCCATATGTCTTATAAGTAATAAGTGAACTGCTAAGATGTGCCAAATAAACTCTCTCCAGCTGTGTATTTGGTTTGCTAACTTGCTAGTGTGTGTACGTGCATGTGTGCTTGCAGACTAAGGGGTTGGTTAGACTGTCAGCACGTGTACAGAAATATGAGAAATATATATATATATTATTACTGTATATACACACACATATAGATATATATATATAAAGAGAGAGAGAGAGAGAGAAAGAGCGAGTGAGAGAGAGAGAGAGAGAGGGGGAGAGAGAGAGAGAGAGAGAGAGAGAGAGAGAGAGAGAGAGAGAGAGAGAGAGAGAGGGAGAGAGAGAGAGAAAGAAAGAGAGCGAGAGAGAAAGAAAGAGAGCGAGAGAGATAGAGAGAAAGAAAGAAAGAGAGCGAGAGAGAGAGAGATAGATAAAGAAAGAGAGCGAGAGAGAGAGAGAGAGAGAGAGAGAGAGAGAGAGAGAGAGAGAGAGAGAGAGAGAGAGAGAGAGAGAGAGAGAGAGAAAGAGAGCGAGAGAGAGAGATAGAGAGGGGGGGGGGGGAGTGACAGGCAGAGTTGTGATGTCATCCACAGCTGTTCTCTACAAACACACAGACACACAAAGGGAGAGCTGAGGGAAGGAGACAGAGAGAGGGCGAGGTAGGGAGCTAGAGTGGGGGAGACGGACAGAGAGCACGTGGAGAAGAGCGACGGAGAGATGAAGCGATGGTGTGAAGGAAGCGATAGTAGGATACGAGGGTAGGATACAGGTCATAAGATGATAGAGTACAACTGGTCCCTAGGAAACAATAGCCTGGTAACCTCCTGCTGCAGCTAAAGGCTACAGGGTGAGTGAGTTATTCACCCCAGGTTCTCAATTCAATTCAACTCACAGGGCTTTATTGGCACGGGAAACATATGTTTACATTACCAAAACAAGTTAAATAGATAATAAACTAAAGTGAAATAACCCCCCAAAAATGAACAGTAACCATTACATTCACAAAAGTTTGAGTCTAGAGACATTTCAAATGTCATATTATGGCTATATACAGTGTTGTAACGATGTGCGAATAGTTAAAGTACAAAAGGAAAAAAATAAAAAAATAAACATGTGTTGTATTTACAA
The DNA here is from genome assembly GCF_021184085.1 of Oncorhynchus gorbuscha. Classification (NCBI taxonomy): domain Eukaryota; kingdom Metazoa; phylum Chordata; class Actinopteri; order Salmoniformes; family Salmonidae; genus Oncorhynchus; species Oncorhynchus gorbuscha. The sequence goes on from NC_060184.1 coordinate 58,869,935, forward strand.
TGGTGTTTGTTCTTCACTGGTTGCCCTTTTTCTTGTGGAAACAGGTCACACATCTTGCTGCTGTGATGTCAAATGGTGGTATTTCACCCAAAAGATATGGGAGTTTATCAACATTTGATTTGTTTTTTCAATTCTTTGTGGGTCTGTGTAATCTGAGGGATATATGTGTCTTTAATATGGTTATATATTTGGTAGGAGGTTAAGAAGTGCAGCTCAGGTTCCATTGTGGGCAGTGTGCACATAGCCTGTCCTCTCTTGAGAGCCAGGTCGGCCTGCGGCGGCCTCTCTCAATAGCAAGGCTATTTTCACTCAGTCTGTACATAGTCAAAGCTTTCCTTAATTGTGGGTCAGTCACAATGGTCAGATATTTTGCCACTATGTACTCTCTGTTTGGGGCCAAATAGCATTCTAGTTTGCTCAGTTTTTTTGTTAATTCTTTCCAATTTGTCAGGTAATTATATTTTAGTTTTCTCATGATTTGGTTGGGTTTTGTATTTAAAAATACTAAGATTT
>NC_060184.1:58872947-58880447 GCF_021184085.1 Oncorhynchus gorbuscha
CTCTCTCTTTCCCTACCCCTCACCCATTCTCTCTCTCTCCCTGTCCCTCCTGCCTTTCCCTATCTTTCTCATCTCTCACCCCCATCACTCTCTCTACCTCTTCCTCTCTCTCTTCCCCTCTCTCTCGGTCGATGATGACCCTGGTTGTTTTATCCTAGATGGGATGTACTCAGACAGTGCTGCAGACTGCATGCAGGAGGTCAAAGGTCAGATAGTGAGCTTAAACGGAGCGCATCGACCAGCCTGCCGACGGACCCTGTGACTCGCCATAACTTCCCCTCCTTGCCTACTCAGGTTGGGTTTATACAGAGAGAGGCACAGCCAAGCCCAGACCAGAGGAACACAACACATTAAGTCCAGGCATAAATTGTAAATCCAACTTACATATCAACTCAAAAATACTGTGACAGTTGATAATGTTCGATAGGCTTTAAACACTCAGCTAGTCCAGAGGAGTGTGATGTCATAATCATATATTAGTTGACGACATCACTGTTATGTAAGCATCAATGTCTGTTTCCATATTAACGTTAAAGGTTTTATCATTACCCATCTTACCGTCGTGGTTTGGGTTGCCCAGGGTCCAGGGTTCGTCTGAGTCAAAGTGGGTGTCCCCTCCGATTCCGGGGCCCGGGAAGTAGGCGTGGGCCAGGAAGCCTCCCTCTCCGTCAAAGGGCGAACTGTCGCCATGGAAACCCGAGGCAAAGATGATGGTGATGTCCACGTCCTTCTTGGTACGCTCCAGGTCGCTGTAGGGGACGGCTTCGAAGCGGAGCGGAGTCACGTTCTGCCACACATCGAACGCCCGCCGGATGGCGTCATGGGTTTCCTCTGCGCCCACCTTGGGTGTGACGTTCTTTATGCTGTGGCAGGGGGTGAGGATAGAGGACGGTAGGGGTGAGGCCACACATATGGTGCATAGTACATATTCCATGTTGTAACATATTATAACGTACCATAGCATACAGCCACACGCATACCATTACCTCTCACCATTATGCACTAAGTGGTACTACTTAAAAAGTGAAGTGTTAAAGGGGGCTTTGAGAGAGAGCGTGCTTCCCAAATGTCACTCTATGCCCCATGGGCCCTGGTCAAAAGTAGTGCACTATAAAGGCAATATGGTGCTATTTGGGAGGCAGCCAGAGATGCAGCTGAGTCCTCTACTGCTGCTTGGACTGCTGTAGCCAGGTGTTGAGAGAAGAACTAGAGGATTTCCTGATTTCCTGTCCCTGGAATTGACTTTCTAATTAAGGATTATACACAGCTCACTGCGTCACAAGAGCACCAGCAATCTGTATGGCACCCTATTCCCTATTTCGTGCACTACTTTTGATCAGGGCCCAAAGCGCTCTGGTCAAAAGTGGTGCACTATGTAGGGAATAGGGTTTCATTTGAGATGAAGCCTCAGTCTGGCTTGGCCAATCTCCATACCCTCTACACTTTAGTCACGCCTAAAATACGGGAAAGTGGGGCACTTTGAATTTAAACTTATTTTTCCTTCTCAACATTGCACTTGAGCATCAGGCTTTATCCCCAGTTCTTCTCTTGAGCAGAAGTGGATGAGTGAATTAGAGAAGTCAGACACTCGCTACACTTCTGCTGAAGTTAGCAGCTACTCTGGAGGTCGTGGTGTGCTATCTTCTACTGAAGGAATCTAAACTGTTAAGGTTGACTGAGTGTTCAACTCATCTGCTCTTCTGAAGTGATGCCTGCCTCGAGAAACCCCCATTTCATGTCCACTCTTTGGAGATGATCTGCTCTCTCTCTCTTGGTTTCTCTCTATCTGTTTCTCTCCGTCTATCTGTCTCTCTTTCTCATCTTGGCTCTGGTGTGCTTACTCTTCTCCACTCCTGCTCTCGGTTTCTTGGTTTCTCTCTATCTGTTTCTCTCCGTCTATCTGTCTCTCTTTCTCATCTTGGCTCTGGTGTGCTTACTCTTCTCCACTCCTGCTCTCGGTTTCTTGGTTTCTCTCTATCTGTTTCTCTCCGTCTATCTGTCTCTCTTTCTCATCTTGGCTCTGGTGTGCTTACTCTTCTCCACTCCTGCTCTCTCTCTCTTGGTTTCTCTCTATCTGTTTCTCTCCGTCTATCTGTCTCTCTTTCTCATCTTGGCTCTGGTGTGCTTACTCTTCTCCACTCCTGCTCTCTCTCTCTTGGTTTCTCTCTATCTGTTTCTCTCTATCTGTCTCTCTTTCTCATCTTGGCTCTGGTGTGCTTACTCTTCTCCACTCCTGCTCTCTCTCTCTTGGTTTCTCTCTATCTGTTTCTCTCCGTCTATCTGTCTCTCTTTCTCATCTTGGCTCTGGTGTGCTTACTCTTCTCCACTCCTGCTCTCTCTCTCTTGGTTTCTCTCTCTCTTGGTTTCTCTCTATCTGTCTCTCTTTCTCATCTTGGCTCTGGTGTGCTTACTCTTCTCCACTCCTGCTCTCTCTCTCTTGGTTTCTCTCTATCTGTCTCTCTTTCTCATCTTGGCTCTGGTGTGCTTACTCTTCTCCACTCCTGCTCTCTCTCTCTTGGTTTCTCTCTATCTGTCTCTCTTTCTCATCTTGGCTCTGGTGTGCTTACTCTTCTCCACTCCTGCTCTCTCTCTCTTGGTTTCTCTCTATCTGTTTCTCTCTATCTGTCTCTCTTTCTCATCTTGGCTCTGGTGTGCTTACTCTTCTCCACTCCTGCTCTCTCTCTCTTGGTTTCTCTCTATCTGTCTCTCTTTCTCATCTTGGCTCTGGTGTGCTTACTCTTCTCCACTCCTGCTCTCTCTCTCTTGGTTTCTCTCTATCTGTCTCTCTTTCTCATCTTGGCTCTGGTGTGCTTACTCTTCTCCACTCCTGCTCTCTCTCTCTTGGTTTCTCTCTATCTGTCTCTCTTTCTCATCTTGGCTCTGGTGTGCTTACTCTTCTCCACTCCTGCTCTCTCTCTCTCTTGGTTTCTCTCTATCTGTCTCTCTTTCTCATCTTGGCTCTGGTGTGCTTACTCTTCTCCACTCCTGCTCTCTCTCTCTTGGTTTCTCTCTATCTGTCTCTCTTTCTCATCTTGGCTCTGGTGTGCTTACTCTTCTCCACTCCTGCTCTCTCTCTCTTGGTTTCTCTCTATCTGTTTCTCTCTATCTGTCTCTCTTTCTCATCTTGGCTCTGGTGTGCATCTTGGCTCTCTCTCTCTTGGTTTCTCTCTATCTGTCTCTCTTTCTCATCTTGGCTCTGGTTTCTCTTCTCCATCTGTTTCTCTCTCTTGGTTTCTCTCTATCTGTCTCTCTTTCTCATCTTGGCTCTGGTGTGCTTACTCTTCTCCACTCCTGCTCTCTCTCTCTTGGTTTCTCTCTCTCTTGGTTTCTCTCTATCTGTCTCTCTTTCTCATCTTGGCTCTGGTGTGCTTACTCTTCTCCACTCCTGCTCTCTCTCTCTTGGTTTCTCTCTATCTGTCTCTCTTTCTCATCTTGGCTCTGGTGTGCTTACTCTTCTCCACTCCTGCTCTCTCTCTCTTGGTTTCTCTCTATCTGTCTCTCTTTGTCTCATCTTGGCTCTGGTGTGCTTACTCTTCTCCACTCCTGCTCTCTCTCTCTTGGTTTCTCTCTATCTGTTTCTCTCTTTCTCATCTTGGCTCTGGTGTGCTTACTCTTCTCCACTCCTGCTCTCTCTCTCTTGGTTTCTCTCTATCTGTCTCTCTTTCTCATCTTGGCTCTGGTGTGCTTACTCTTCTCCACTCCTGCTCTCTCTCTCTTGGTTTCTCTCTATCTGTCTCTCTTCTCTCATCTTGGCTCTGGTGTGCTTACTCTTCTCCACTCCTGCTCTCTCTCTCTTGGTTTCTCTCTATCTGTTTCTCTCTATCTGTCTCTCTTTCTCATCTTGGCTCTGGTGTGCTTACTCTTCTCCACTCCTGCTCTCTCTCTCTTGGTTTCTCTCTATCTGTCTCTCTTTCTCATCTTGGCTCTGGTGTGCTTACTCTTCTCCACTCCTGCTCTCTCTCTCTTGGTTTCTCTCTATCTGTCTCTCTTTCTCATCTTGGCTCTGGTGTGCTTACTCTTCTCCACTCCTGCTCTCTCTCTCTTGGTTTCTCTCTATCTGTTTCTCTCTATCTGTCTCTCTTTCTCATCTTGGCTCTGGTGTGCTTACTCTTCTCCACTCCTGCTCTCTCTCTCTTGGTTTCTCTCTATCTGTCTCTCTTTCTCATCTTGGCTCTGGTGTGCTTACTCTTCTCCACTCCTGCTCTCTCTCTCTTGGTTTCTCTCTATCTGTCTCTCTTTCTCATCTTGGCTCTGGTGTGCTTACTCTTCTCCACTCCTGCTCTCTCTCTCTTGGTTTCTCTCTATCTGTTTCTCTCTATCTGTCTCTCTTTCTCATCTTGGCTCTGGTGTGCTTACTCTTCTCCACTCCTGCTCTCTCTCTCTTGGTTTCTCTCTATCTGTCTCTCTTTCTCATCTTGGCTCTGGTGTGCTTACTCTTCTCCACTCCTGCTCTCTCTCTCTTGGTTTCTCTCTATCTGTCTCTCTTTCTCATCTTGGCTCTGGTGTGCTTACTCTTCTCCACTCCTGCTCTCTCTCTCTTGGTTTCTCTCTATCTGTCTCTCTTTCTCATCTTGGCTCTGGTGTGCTTACTCTTCTCCACTCCTGCTCTCTCTCTCTTGGTTTCTCTCTATCTGTCTCTCTTTCTCATCTTGGCTCTGGTGTGCTTACTCTTCTCCACTCCTGCTCTCTCTCTCTTGGTTTCTCTCTATCTGTCTCTCTTTCTCATCTTGGCTCTGGTGTGCTTACTCTTCTCCACTCCTGCTCTCTCTCTCTTGGTTTCTCTCTATCTGTCTCTCTTTCTCATCTTGGCTCTGGTGTGCTTACTCTTCTCCACTCCTGCTCTCTCTCTCTTGGTTTCTCTCTATCTGTCTCTCTTTCTCATCTTGGCTCTGGTGTGCTTACTCTTCTCCACTCCTGCTCTCTCTCTCTTGGTTTCTCTCTATCTGTCTCTCTTTCTCATCTTGGCTCTGGTGTGCTTACTCTTCTCCACTCCTGCTCTCTCTCTCTCTTGGTTTCTCTCTATCTGTCTCTCTTTCTCATCTTGGCTCTGGTGTGCTTACTCTTCTCCACTCCTGCTCTCTCTCTCTTGGTTTCTCTCTATCTGTTTCTCTCTATCTGTCTCTCTTTCTCATCTTGGCTCTGGTGTGCTTACTCTTCTCCACTCCTGCTCTCTCTCTCTTGGTTTCTCTCTATCTGTCTCTCTTTCTCATCTTGGCTCTGGTGTGCTTACTCTTCTCCACTCCTGCTCTCTCTCTCTTGGTTTCTCTCTATCTGTCTCTCTTTCTCATCTTGGCTCTGGTGTGCTTACTCTTCTCCACTCCTGCTCTCTCTCTCTTGGTTTCTCTCTATCTGTCTCTCTTTCTCATCTTGGCTCTGGTGTGCTTACTCTTCTCCACTCCTGCTCTCTCTCTCTTGGTTTCTCTCTATCTGTCTCTCTTTCTCATCTTGGCTCTGGTGTGCTTACTCTTCTCCACTCCTGCTCTCTCTCTCTTGGTTTCTCTCTATCTGTCTCTCTTTCTCATCTTGGCTCTGGTGTGCTTACTCTTCTCCACTCCTGCTCTCTCTCTCTTGGTTTCTCTCTATCTGTTTCTCTCTATCTGTCTCTCTTTCTCATCTTGGCTCTGGTGTGCTTACTCTTCTCCACTCCTGCTCTCTCTCTCTTGGTTTCTCTCTATCTGTCTCTCTTTCTCATCTTGGCTCTGGTGTGCTTACTCTTCTCCACTCCTGCTCTCTCTCTCTTGGTTTCTCTCTATCTGTCTCTCTTTCTCATCTTGGCTCTGGTGTGCTTACTCTTCTCCACTCCTGCTCTCTCTCTCTTGGTTTCTCTCTATCTGTTTCTCTCTATCTGTCTCTCTTTCTCATCTTGGCTCTGGTGTGCTTACTCTTCTCCACTCCTGCTCTCTCTCTCTTGGTTTCTCTCTATCTGTCTCTGTCTCTCTCTTTCTCATCTTGGCTCTGGTGTGCTTACTCTTCTCCACTCCTGCTCTCTCTCTCTTGGTTTCTCTCTATCTGTCTCTCTTTCTCATCTTGGCTCTGGTGTGCTTACTCTTCTCCACTCCTGCTCTCTCTCTCTTGGTTTCTCTCTATCTGTTTCTCTCTTCTGTCTCTCTTTCTCATCTTGGCTCTGGTGTGCTTACTCTTCTCCACTCCTGCTCTCTCTCTCTTGGTTTCTCTCTATCTGTCTCTCTTTCTCATCTTGGCTCTGGTGTGCTTACTCTTCTCCACTCCTGCTCTCTCTCTCTTGGTTTCTCTCTATCTGTCTCTCTTTCTCATCTTGGCTCTGGTGTGCTTACTCTTCTCCACTCCTGCTCTCTCTCTCTTGGTTTCTCTCTATCTGTCTCTCTTTCTCATCTTGGCTCTGGTGTGCTTACTCTTCTCCACTCCTGCTCTCTCTCTCTTGGTTTCTCTCTATCTGTCTCTCTTTCTCATCTTGGCTCTGGTGTGCTTACTCTTCTCCACTCCTGCTCTCTCTCTCTTGGTTTCTCTCTATCTGTCTCTCTTTCTCATCTTGGCTCTGGTGTGCTTACTCATCTCCACTCCTGCTCTCTCTCTCTTGGTTTCTCTCTATCTGTCTCTCTTTCTCATCTTGGCTCTGGTGTGCTTACTCTTCTCCACTCCTGCTCTCTCTCTCTTGGTTTCTCTCTATCTGTCTCTCTTTCTCATCTTGGCTCTGGTGTGCTTACTCTTCTCCACTCCTGCTCTCTCTCTCTTGGTTTCTCTCTATCTGTCTCTCTTTCTCATCTTGGCTCTGGTGTGCTTACTCTTCTCCACTCCTGCTCTCTCTCTCTTGGTTTCTCTCTATCTGTCTCTCTTTCTCATCTTGGCTCTGGTGTGCTTACTCTTCTCCACTCCTGCTCTCGGTTTCTTGTCCCCTTCTTTCTTTTCCTCTTTCTCTAATTCTTCTGGGCAACATTAAAAAAAATGTGGTGAATCTATTGTCCTATGCTCCTTCTATATCTACTAGGGAGTTTACAGTATCAGCATAGTATAAGCTGAGAGCTGAGCTAACGACTCAGCAGCTCAAAGGTGATCTTTGACATCTCTCTCTCTCTCTCCTCTCCAGACTCACAGTCCTCATGGCTATCTGTTCTTACAGATGGAGCTGCTTCCAGTCAACATTCCAGCCTTCTATCTCCCTGCTTCTATGCCTCTCTCTCTCTCTCTCTCCTCTCCAGACTCACAGTCCTCATGGCTATCTGTTCTTACAGATGGAGCTGCTTCCAGTCAACATTCCAGCCTTCTATCTCCCTGCTTCTATGCCTCTCTCTCTCTCTCTCTCCTCTCCAGACTCACAGTCCTCATGGCTATCTGTTCTTACAGATGGAGCTGCTTCCAGTCAACATTCCAGCCTTCTATCTCCCTGCCTCTATGTCTCTCTCTCTCTTTCTCTCTCTCTATCTCCCTCTCCCTGCCTCTATCTCTCTCTTTCTCTCTCTCTATCTACCTGCCTCTGTCTTTTTCTCTCTTTCCCTCTACCTGCCTCTATGCCTCTCTCTCTCT